>NW_020451105.1:2526719-2744932 GCF_003343035.1 Apteryx rowi | reverse complement strand
GGCCCCGGCCCCGGCCCCGAGGCAGCGAGCGAGGGAGCGAGAAAAAACAGGGGGAAAAAAAACAAACAAACTCACAAAACCACCCCAAATCCCCCTCCCCCAGCCCGAATCCGCCCCCGCCCGGAGCTCTGCGCAGGTACACGGAACCAACGCGCTGCGCGCCTTCACTTCTAACTTGGGGTCCGCCACATATCCGCCCCCAATAAAGTTAGGCGCTTTTATATGCAAATAGAAAGCGCCCAAGGAATGGACAGCAAAGTCCGGGACTTCCCTCCTCCACCTTCGACACGTATTAACCCTTTGCCTGTCCACCTGGGGTCTCTAACTTCATCTCCTGCCACTTTGAGCGAAAACGGTCATCCGGACGGCAGAATCGCCCCTACTGACAGAGAGTTAAAGAGAAACAGGAAAAAAAAAAAAACACAGGCTATCGAGATGCGATTCTTGTAGCAGTAAAGCGTTATGATGTGGAGACAACAAATTAAAAAAATCTAATTAAACAAGCTATTAATTTAAAAAGAAAACAGGGAAGGAAAGAGAGGAAAAAAATAACCCAAGCTCTTCCATTCATGATGCTGATAATGGAATTTGCTTCTTTTCTCCAGCATGTGAATAGCCTAACAAAAACAACTTGAGCTTTATAAATAGCTTTTCATGTCCATTTAATGAAAATGATTTGGGGAAAGAGACGATTGTGCCATCAGTATTCTCCCGAGGAGCCTGGCATGCCGTTGTGTTTAGTTTGAAAGTGTAAATCTCTTTTGTTCCAATAATATATGGCGTTAGCTGCTTGTCCTCAGTCTTTTTCTGTTAGTTCATTACTACACAATTACCATTCACGCTTCATTAGCATCTCTGTCTCTCTTGGGGAGTTCCCCCCCCTTTTTTTTAAGGCGAAACTCTGCCCTTTTTATCATGCCAATGCCATTGAGAACCAGGCAATGTGCTAATTAGCTGTTACTTTTCATGTCTTCAGATTGAATTCTCCAAGTTTTGTGGGAGGGGGGGAAGATTAATATAAAAAGATGAATACTGATTGATCAAGACTGCATCTGTAGAGGATTGGTTTTGTTCGAATCAGAAAAGTCCTCATTTTCATCTCAAGCATAATAAAGTGTCTGAAATGATAAAAGCTTCTGAAAAAAAATCAAATACTTTTGAGCGGGAGAGAAAGCTTTTTTATTATACCTCTATCTTAGCCAGTACCCCTCGCCTTGCCTTTTCAGGCTGCCGACCTTTGAATCTCCTAACAAAACAGGCCACTATTGATACATTTTACACGTTTCAGTTGATATATCTAATCCCTGCTATCACTTGCTGAAAAGGGACAGTTATTTAAGCATCAAGCTCCTTTCAGTGCTGCAGGTTGATAGGTGCTAGCCCATTCACTGGGAGGCATGGAGGGAGTGTAAGGCTGGATGGGATGGGAGTGGGGGAAGAAAACACAGCATGGAGAAGGAATTAGGCACTAGGAGCAAGGGTGTGGGGGTGTGTGGGGGTGTGCGTGGGCCCAGCTCACTGCTGTCCTGCTCTCTCCCAGCCACGTCCTCCGTGGTGCCCATCCCTGGCACCTTCTCGTGGCCACTGGCAGCCCGTGGCAAGCCCCGCCGCGGCATGCTGCGTCGCGCTGTCTTCTCCGATGTGCAGCGCAAGGCTCTGGAGAAGATGTTCCAGAAGCAGAAGTACATCAGCAAGCCCGACAGGAAAAAGCTGGCAGCCAAATTGGGCCTCAAAGACTCGCAGGTGAGCAGGTCAGGCTGGGCCAGGGCAGGGGGAGGAGGAGTAGCTCAAGGAAGGGGGAAAGGTAGGTGGGAGTGGGGAGAGTTGCCCAACACCAGGAGAAAGTCCAGAGCAAGCTGCAGGGCTCTGTACATCAGGCAAGAGAGCAGCTGGCTGGGTGGCAGGGCAGGCCAGACCACTTGCCGTGTCCCCTCTCTGAGGGTCCCCAGGGGTCAGGGTTGTGTTTCCTGTCAGCCTCAGTATGGACATGAGCAGGGCTCAAGGGTGCCTCCAAAAAGCAGTTTCCGAGTCCTTGTTTTACTGGACCATATCATTTATGGATGCTTCCTCTCCAGGTGAAGATCTGGTTCCAGAACAGAAGGATGAAGTGGAGGAACTCCAAAGAAAGAGAGCTCCTCTCTTCTGGTGGCTGCAGAGAACAAACCTTACCCACCAAATTCAACCCTCACCCAGACCTCAGTGATGTAGGCAAGAAGTGTTCAGGAGAGGAAGAGGAGGAAGTTCCCCCCATGTGCCCACCCAGCCCTCGGCATCCCTTAACCTACCACCAGCCCCCAGAGCATCTACACTTGAGGGACAGACTGGACTCCCAGAGGTCTCCTTCTCCATCCCATTCTAGCAGCCCCAGTAAACCTTCAGACTTCTCGGACTCAGAGGAAGAGGATGATGATGGGGAAGAGGAGGAGATAACAGTCTCTTAGATCACCTGCCTGCCCCTACCATCACATGGGGATATTGCAAAGATGTAAATAACACAAAGTGCTATAAATTGAAGAGGTGGTGTCCCTCCTGAATGTCCACATGGTTCTCCAGTGCAGGTTATTTATCACATAGCCACAAGCCTTCCTACTCTTAGGTATTCCATATTTGCCCATGTGGTGGTTTTTGTATTCACAGTATCTGTTAACCTTGTCATAACTATCTTTGCATAGCAACCAAAATTTGCTCAATTAGCTACACACTCCTGAAAGCAAGCAACAGACAGGTCCTTGCTTTACAGCAAGGAGGAAAGTATTCTATTGAGAGTGAAATGCTTTTTCCAGACCAAAAAAAAGTGGCCATTTTTACTACATTTCAAATGAATTTTGAGCTACTATTAAGACTTCAAAAACCTGAAGGCCAGTCTGATCTAGCAAGCCTTTCCTCCAAAATTAAATGATGTTAATGAGGCACTGAGACCAAATACTGCCTCCTTCCTTACTGAAACTGAATAGCATGATACTTCAGGAGTAGACCCACTGAAATCACTGGGATGACTTTTCAAGTAACAGTGTGCCTCGTGTAATGGAGACTTTATATGTTTATATATTTTTCATTTTAATTTATGCATCAATATTATATATGAAGCACTGTCTAAATCACTTTCTTGCTCATAGTCCTGTACTTATTTTCTGCTTTGCTTCTGCTATCAGTTATGTGGACACAGGAAAGTGGATATGCCTCTTTGATTTTGACTGAACTTTGCTGTCTTTGCACAGCTTATATGAACTGTACACTATTTTGTACACTTACTCTGTATGGATGTTTTATACCAAGGTTATTGTGAATGAGTATAAAGATGGCTGAACAAGTTTTCTCCCTTTTTTGATTTTTTTTTAATTAAATAATGGCTAAACTAAAAAACAAATGTAGCTGTTTGTGTAACTTATAAAAAACACTTATTTTGTAATCTACTGTGTACAGACTTTAAATATGTATATATAATAAACTGAATGAATGCCAAATAAAAAAAGTAGATTTCCAAGTTTGGTCATTCAGTAGTGCTTGCCTCCTCTTAGGGGTTGTYGTCAGTCATGTCTGAGGCCAAGGCCTCTGACATCTGTCAGAGAGGAAAAGAAAACACCACCTTTTATCAACACTATAGTAATTCAACAAGAAATTACCAGCTTCAAATAAAAAAAGTCTTAAAATAATATGGACCTATCTTTTATGTAGGGAGTGATTTGACTAAAGGACTAAAGCTTCTGCAGAGCTAGAAAGAACAAAATTCATCTCTCCCCCTACAACCAACACCCTCTAAGCATTTAACTGCAACTTAATTTCTGCTGATGCTACACCACGTTCCCCCTCAGAGCTCCTCTGACTCCTCTTTCCTTCTTGCTTCCAATAACTGACCAGTTAGGTTGGGGCAGACACCGGAGGGACCCTGAATCACAGTGCTGAGAAACCAGTCTGTAGATTGGGAGCACTTAGAAAAATCTTCCGGGGAAGAGAGAAACAGAGAGACAAAGGTGGTTCAGATGGGCTAGATCTACTACAGATTGTCAGCTTGGTTACCTCAATACCGCTGGTGGAGGGGAGGGAGTGGAGGGCAGGAAAGAACAAAATTTTTAATCTAATCTATTGCAGATCTATTATTTGTTGGATTTCTGCTACTGAAAAAAAAAAAATTGTCTGTCTGATAATCTTTCACAAGTACTTATACACAAAGAGCAGATTGAAACTGAGGGCAAAAAATCTCTCAGGCAGACTGGAACAGAACTGCATTTTAAGAAAAAAAATCTTATTTTGTTAAGACTTAAAGGTAAAAGAAATGAAATAAGTCTGAATATCTTTTTTGCTTAATTTTATCAGACACTGTAGTAATATCTATATCACTTGTAGAATTTGAGAGCTCCCGTACTTGGGATTCAAATTAAGTAAGAGACTGTACTACAAAAAGTAGTGCAGGAATAGATCCAGTTACCTCCTAGGGCTCTGCCATTTCTAACTTTTCTGACTCTATGGGTACATGTAAAGTTTAGAAAGAAAAGGGTATTCATGTTTACAGAAGCACTTTTTCACATCTGGAGAAGTTTTTAAACTCTAAAGATGTAACTATCCACACATGCCAGTATAATTTTTTTATGAACTAGCATACTTGAATCAGGATGAATTTATGCTCTTCAAAAGTTAAGAATGAGAGAGTCCATTGGAGTACTTTCTCTCTGTATTCTAACACTCACTGGCGCTTGTATTTCAATTGAAAAAAGCTATAGCTAAAGAGGAAAGACTCCGGAGATTATTTTCAGCACACAGGAATTTTTGGTGTCCAGTCTGTGATGCCTTCCAGGTTCTAGTTTACAGAAAATACTCCCTCTTCTCTCTGGCTGTCTATCCGCTTTTTAATATCTTTAAAGATGGGTACCCTCTCCCCAAAAACAGGGGGTTAAAAATTCTTTATTCAGGTTCTTTCTGAATAGGCAGGAGAAAAAATGATCATTCTAACTTCAACAACAGAAGTTGAGGTTTTTTTCAACCTTTTCAGAAAAAAAAAAATTCCTTTTTTAGTAGCTTTTAGAAGAGAGAAGGCTGTCATATAACTTCTGCAACATTATCAAGGACGGAGACTTTTTTTTTGTCCAATACTTAAAACTGGCTGAAAATAATTCTTGAAATCAAGATACTAGTAAGGCTTCAAAAACAGTACAGTATATGAAAAACCGGTGCAGCAAAAGTTGATGATAGAACTCCAGAGATTTTTCTCTCAAGGTTATTGATATAACAGTCACATCAGCTATAACAAGAACACGCGCACACACACAGGCAAAAGGGGGATCGAGCAGGGCAAGCAAGAGACAGATACTACATGATAGGAGTTAGAGAAACCACCCGCAGGAGACGTTTTGTCCTGTAACCGTTCATTAAGATGCTTCTCTTAGAGCATACCAAGCTGACTAGTCTGTTCTGGTTTTACAGTTGATTGATCTTCATTTCAGCATTGGGAGATCCAGACTTGCAGCCAAGAATACACTATAATGTCTGGTCTTATAATCGGAAGCAATAATTCGATTCATCTAAGGAGCTAACATTTACACAGCCTTGGCAAGCTGCTTATGCTGAATGCTAGTCGTATTTGAGTTTGAAGTAGGTTATCAGCACTTCAAGGCTCTCTTAGCAACAACTTTTTGCCTATAAATATGAAGCGGGAGTGCATATTATTTGTTAAAACAAAAAACATTCTGGCTTTTTGGAGGACCACGTATGCTAAGATCATGGTCAGTATCAGCCATCTAGGTAAAAACCCAAACACATTTTCACAAATAGCAAATGTTACAACCTATCTTTTTTTCTTGTCCTGGGGTGAGGGAGAAGGCACGTCAAGATTTTCCTTCATAATGTTATTTTCACAATTACAGATTTGGAAGAACCTTATAACTACTGTGTTTGGGAAGTTTTCTCTGCCTATAAGAGACATACAAATTGATTCTGCAATACCTTGCAACCTTTCTTGTAAGATTTTAAAACACACTTTACCTTTCTATAGGACTTCTAATCAAAGATTTTGATTTTTAGCAAAAACAAGACACTGCAAAAACATTGTTCCAAAGGACATAATTTTAAATGCAACTCAAGAGTGCTAGCAACTTTTAGGTGGTAATTCTCAGTGTAACTGGATTTTTTTAAAACATTTGTTGAAAATGGAACTAAAAGCAAACAAAGAGTTACTTTTGGACTGTTTTTGTAGCAGGTTGATGAAACCAGTACATTAAAACAGAAAGCATACTAAAATTCAACAATCATATCAAGGTCTTAGTTCTGTCCAGCACTAACTTTATGGGTTCACGATTGGCTTGAGTAACTGTAGTTCTTGTTTGCCACCGATAGCTAGTCTGCTCTCCGTCTTCTCTGAACATGCAGTTCCCACCTGCTCTCTCATGCTAGCACTAGGGATCACGTTCCCACATGTCAGTCTCGTGTAAAGTCTGTTCTTTCCTCTCAGCAAACTGATTTACCTCATGCCTCAGCAGCCAGTATCAAGGAAGCAAAAGCATATAGCTAACAGGCACTATTTTCAGCAGTAATGTAGTCTATGGTTGTCTTAAGATTTTATTAAATGACAGCCTGAAGTGGAATTTCACAAGTCTATCAGAGATGCTGTGATCCTGCCTTCCCACTATTCCTCCATCTCCACATACCAGCATGGATGTCCCTTCGGTAGCTGTAAATGCTCACATGCCCAGTTTTTCTGTTCTCAGAAATCCCCTGTCAGTAAGAACTAGAAGGCTTGATTTTCGTTGATAATCTTTGATAAAACACCAGAGGGGGAAAAAAAAAAAAAAAGCGCTCTAAATATTTTCCATTGACCTATAGCAAAAACAATTTTTCTGGTCTAGTTATCTACACAAGAACGTCGGCATCTTCTCCAAAACTACAGGTATCTGTATTTGCGTTACGTAGGTTACAGCTCTTACTGGGTAGAAGCAAAACAACAACTGATGTCTTCTGCCATTTGAAATCTAGGTGATGATTTTCACCTATGATATAGTGGCTATGAGATCATATATTTGTATTTGGACAGATGGTGCACACCTCCAGCTCAACCATCAGGCTCCCTTTCTTCAAGTGGCTTGGCGGACACAGATCAAGAAATGCCGTTAAGTTTTGGACACCATAATTGTACTCTGTACTGTTCTGTCACACATTCAGTGCCTGGAAGTGACCTTTCCTTCTTCAAACTCTGAACCTACAGTATTAAAATAGCAATGGGTGGAGGAAAAATTTGGTGCTAGATAAAAGGAGGAATTTTAAGACCTATAAGATCAAACTTGCTACAAAATACTCTACATATATCTGCTAACAGTATTGTTTAAATTAAGAAAAGTTGCCTCAAATAGGACATGTAGTATGGGCATTATATTGCTGCAAAACAATGAGATTTAATAAAAATTTGTACCTTATGCCAGTGAAATAGGTCAACACCTATTATACGCCTTCTATATAGAGCTGCAGATTTATTTCTTTTTTTTTTTTTAAACAAGGGGGCTGCACCTTACGCTCTGCCAGATGGGAAATGGCTCCAGAGTTATCAGACCAGTCGAACTCCCTAAAAACTAATGTTACAAGCTCAGGTACGCCTTCTGGAATGACAAAATTGTTGGGAACTGTCATTATTGACTGAAAGGAAGTAAGTGCTTCCAAGATGGGAAGCAAGGCAAACATCTTCCGCCCTTGCTTCAGATTTCAAACAGCCTTTAACACCACCAGGCCATTCTTTTCCTAAAGGGACAGCTCATTTACCAAAACAAATGCATAAAACGATAGGAACATAAATACCATTTCACTGAATTCTACATTAATGTATTTTATAATATAAAATTCTCTCTAACATTGTCTACAATTTTCCTTCTAACTTTTATTACTGTATTTTATTGGCCATGTATCGTATTGTTTGTGTTGACCAAAAACAGGCTTTGAAACTCCAGCTGTCAGATCTCCAACACAAATCTTTTTGGTCATGGGACAAGAGGAGAGAAAAGTATCGTAGTGTTCTCCAAAAGCAGTAGCTCATAAAGGGAGGCCCAAACTCATATTTAGAGAATGTAATACACAATTTGTGGTACCTCACTAATAAATTCAGTACTGTGTTTTGTACTAACCTTATGAAACTGTCTCTTTTTATATGTATGGGATTGCATTGCTAGCTGGCTAGACCCCACCTTCATTGCGTCCTCTACTAAAAGCTTATATGGCCAGGACCAATACCTGCTTGCTCGCAACACTTCAGCAAAAGTGTCATGTTTGCCTTTGCAGGTAAAGGAACTTAAAGAGCCAGAAGAAGCTGCATGCAGGAAAAGACTTGCTTTGTGATCTTATATTAAAAGTTTGGAACTGACCATAATCAAAAAATACAGTCTCTCCTGGTAAACACAAAGTTAAATTCAGTTCATTTTTTCTTCACCCTTTTCACAGCTCCTCGACAAGGAAAGACTACAACCGCATTTGTTAGGAGCCAACATAAGGGAAGGAGCAGGACGCTGTAAGGGATGAGGGGGTGAGGCAGAAAACATTTTCTGGAGAAAATGGAGAAGAAGTTGAAAAGAAATCATTCAAAGCAAGCCATATTCAGTACTGGAGTCCTACTGACTGGAACACACACTCAGACTTGGAGCATAGGAATACTACTCTTATGAGCAAAGTGAGAAAGATAGCAGTATGATACTACGCACAGAAAGAGAAGCAGAAAGTCCAACTCACACAGACTTACTGGAAAAAATAGAGACTTAAAATGACTTTTCAGCCTAAGTTGAGTCAGGGAAAGCACTTACAAGGCAAGGGAAAATCCATGATCCATCTTGCATATTTTTAGACACAAATACACACTAACAGATATTTCAGTCTTTCCCCCTTGCATACAGGTAGCAGAATTCTGCTAAGACAAAGCTTTCACTAAGAAATTAGCTTATTTTCCTCTTGGTAGACCCTGAATATTGCCCACCATTCCTCACACATCAAAACAAAAGAAATAAATGCAACAGATGTGATCTGAATGCAAATATTGCTGCATGTTTCATGACACGGCAGTACAACAGCCCCTTTCAGGAGGCATTTTCCCTTTAATCATCTTCTACCTCTCCAATACCTTACAGCCATTACCAAGTGATAACATACACTTAAGATAGGGAAGACTGCTACAGGGAAGACTGCTACAGAGAAAATGGATGAAGCACATATAGAACTTATCCCACCAAATGCAAAAGACAGTGAAACACCATAAGTTTTTTTGCTTCTCCAAAAAAAGAGTATTGCCCAACCATACCTAAAAGGTCACACAGACGTATATTAAATAGCAACTGGCTCAAGGCTCAAATAAAAAAGCTATTATACATATTATCAGTAACATATATTGACTGAAGAATGCACTGTTATTCATGTAGCAACTCTGTAAAAGACACAGCACCCCATGACGACTTAAAGTCCACTAATGTGCTAAACTAATCTGCTAAGCATAAAACTATAATTAAGCAACCTATAAAAGCAGCCTTAACTCAAAGCACTTTTTTTTTTGTTTTAAAATTCACTCCAGAGGCCACAGGTGCTACCATACATATCACAACACTCAAGAAAAGAGCGTGCCATTTATATGAAAATACAAAATGGTGCCAATTATACATAGTTCCTTCTGATTTGGGGTTCTACAGAAGTTACCAGGCCTCTTATACCACCTGGTCGCTACAGCAGGGCTTTGTTTGCAACATAACCAAAAATAATTATTCCAGACTACTTTCAGTGTGAATGTTGCTAAATCTTACTCTGCCGCACAAGTAATACTGAGGGCAGGATACCCTGGAATTGCCATTTAGTGTGGAAAACCCAGTCACTGAAATGTGAAATTTAAGGATCTTACTCTTTTCCCCTTGGCAGGCTTTTTTCACGGTGAAAGGGACATTGTACGACCACTAAGCACAACCACCYGAGACTCAGGTATGCCTTAAGGAGAGCTCTGGTTTTTCCACTTACCAGTAGCCACCAGACTGCTGCCGCGGGCCGCAGGGAGGAGGCCACAGAGAGAAGGCCGCTCCACAGGCCCCACCATGCTCGCAGGGGCCAGGCCAGGGCTGACGCAGGACACCTGCGCTCCGCTCTGCTTCACCCTCCCAAACCCCGACAGGGCCCCCTCGCTTCAAAGAGACCTGCAGACGGCGCACAGGCGCTGGGGACGGGGCCTGGGTGTTTCTGGGAGGACGAGGGCTCACCCCATGCCCTGTGCCCGAAGCTGCCTAATCATGGGGAGGCGAATGCGAAACAGCTGGCCCTGCAAAGTGCCTCTTGGTTTTCCCCCCTTTCTTTTTTTCTTTTTTCCTCCTTAGATCCAATTCTGTACAGGAGAGGAAAGGGAAGACCAGCAATAAGAAGCCTTTCCTGCCTTAACAGAGAGGAAACCATTTCCTTATTGATCAGCAGGATCACATCAGCTCTTTGGAAACCTCAGCTCTGCAGAGCACCAACCCTCTGCACAATGCACCCGCACAACTGCTGCTTTATGGGGCTTTATGCTGCTTTCCACGTTTTTTTAACGTGCTCCCCTGGGGGCCCCAGCGGCTGGGAGAGGCACAGGCAGCCGGGGATAGCTGGGGCGGGGAGGTAATTTTAGAGATTGGGAGCTCCGGGGAGTGGATTCTCTTCAGCTGTTTTATCCCCTCAGAAACCAGCTGGGTCAACATCTGTGCTTGGTGTAACTCTTCCCTCCCGCAGCGTGGGAGACAGCGGGCGGAGAAGCCTCTTTCCCAGGGCCCGCCCGCGCCGCCGTTACCTGCCGCGGCGCCCCTCCCCCCGCCGCCGCCACCCCTCCCTCCGCCGCCGCCGGCGGTTGAAACGGCGCGCGGGGGGCGGTGCGGTGCTGCCACCTGCCGGCGCGCGGGGGAGGGAACAGGGCGCTGCGGCGCCCCCTGGCGGCTGGGGCGGGAACAGGGCGCTGCGGCGCCCCCTGGCGGCCGGGAGAGGGAGCAACGATTTCTGCCTTCGCACCAGCCCTTGCTGCGAGCAACGCGTGTAACCCGCAGGAACGGTATTTTCGTCACAGGGCCTGGGTAAGGCTGCTCGAGCCTGGCCGATGCAGGCGCAACTGCTGCGGGGGGCCCAGCCCGCCCCAGCCAGTCTGCTGCCCGTGTCATTTCACTGCGGCAGTCGTGAAGCAAAATCCAACTTGAATTTTGAGCCCATCAGAGCAGCTCTGGCAGCAGCTCCTCGAGGGCTGAAGCCCTCAGACCAAAGGAGGCAGGCTGCTGCATGACACAGGCCGCCTCCCAGCATGGGGCTGTACTGGGAACAAGATAGCCAACATTGCATTAAACTACTAGCGCTAAAGGGCCATTAAAAGCATGCATAGCCAGATGTGCAGAAATCAGCTAATAAGCCACACAGGTTCATATCAAATGCAGAAAATGTATTTACCCTATCCAAAGGAACCACTGAGTTTTTTTCCTAACATCAGTAAGCAACTATGCGTGGTTTCAGCCTGATTGCCAGCCATCCTGTGTTTCCATACCAGGGAGTTTGAAAATGCCACAGTTGAGCAGAAAAAAAATTTTTTTAATTGTCTCTTTCAATTAACTTTCTCCTTCCATAATGTTTTAGAATTACAATCATCTTAAAGAAAAAGAGCCCATGAGACAAGGCCACGGCTCCCAGAAGCAGTCAGTGAGGTCTGTGGCACACAGCTTTCCCAAGGAAAGAGGGGTGGAAGATGGTCCCTTCCAGCAGCTCTTGATATTAAATGCTCCTAGTTGTACTCCTTCGGGATTGAACCCAATCTAAATTAATAAAATCCCTCAAGCTCCCCAAAATGTACCAGCGTTCTGCCCCACCGCAAATGATGAGGATGTTATCCCTGATGAAGCCCAGCAGAGTTGCTGGGCCCCACAGGGGAGCATTTTCTGTATTTGCATATGTGCTCTGTGTGCTGTTTTCACCAAGTTTTACCTCTCTTGTAATTGACAAAGGGTTAAAATACTTCAGCACTAGACTGACTTAAAATTGAGTGGGGAGGGGAGGGGGGGCACAAAGCAGAAAGCAATGGGATAACTTTGCTAGAAATACTGTTGTGGGTGTGATACAGCGGCTTGCACAGTGCTGAGCTGATGAGGTTGTTTCTCCCCAAGCCCATCGCTGGGCTTGCACCTTCTCACCTACAACCTTACTGGAAGCATGACGTGCTCTCCTCTGCCCAGGAGCCCCTTCCTAAGTTTAGGTCCTACTGAATTCCTAACTACGCAGCTCCACCTACATGAATGTTTTGCAGCAGCAGGAGGAGGAGGAACTGGAGGAACTGGACGTGCATGTTCTCCGTCCCTTGTAGGTGGCTCAGCCTCCTTTGCTGTTCAGCAAAGGAGCAATCAAAAATATCTGTGCGTCAAGGAAGGAGAAAGGGAACTGAATACCAATTCTGTTTTGTGGGTAAGGAAACGGAGATGCAAAGGGGGACACAACTTGCCTGCAGTCACTTCCCTCACCGTTGGCAGAGATAGCAGTAGGCCTCAGCTGCTGTTCTTGGTCTAACCCGCAAAAGTCTTTTTCTGCTAAACAGGGAGGAAAACATGGGCCGATAGGGTCCATCGGCAGCTCCTCCTCTCCTGCCGACATACTGGAAACGCGTGTTGTGAACAACAATCTCATATGGGTCTTCCCTCTGCTAAGCAGGGGGACTATGAACTGTGGAGCAAAAAGAAACAGCCGGATTGTCCACATTAAAATCTAGTAGTTGATAAGGAGATGTCTCTCCACCACTAACACCTGAATATCATACTTAATATAGAGGTTAATGTGGGGATTAACAGCATTAGGAAAGTGGTAAAATGAGGTCATATACAGAAAGTACAGAAGAGAGGACAGAAAGCTGAAGAGTACCAGGATATGTTTCTGCTCTGTTCTTGAAGTGACTGCTTCAAGAAACCAGTGGAAAAGATCAGAGGAAAGAGAACGATGTAACTACATGTCACAGGCTGTAGACTCATTTCATAAAATGACTCCAGGGAAATTCCTCTTTGATTGCAGGAAGGAAGTCAGCACTGATCCTATGGCATTGAGAAATTATGAGGTGGATCCAGAAAGGATATAAAATAAGAATAAAATATGATGTTGGAAACAGAAAAACAGGGCAATAAAGATTAAAGAGAAGGTGAGGTAAAGGAAAAATCATGTGAAGATGAGCATACAAGACAGTGCACATAGAACAAATAGAGAAGAAGAGGAAAATGGGGAAGGGGAGGCCAGAAAATGGAAGAAAGGAAAAAAAAGAGTTCCTGAGAGGTATAAAGCATTTTGGTGCTAGTCCAGTATTGATTCAAGTGTTCTCCGAGATCAGGGCTACAGCATCTTTCAGAGCCAATTCTAAAATATGCACTTCTGTGAATCAAAAGAAGTTTACAGAACATGGAAAAATCAGCTACAACACATTAAAAATTTGCCTAAGCATGTCCAAAACTCTGGAAAATTGCTCCTAAGGGATAGATGAAACACATTACTGAAGATGAGTTTGCACTGCTGCGTTACTGAAGAAAAGTGAAGAGGATGTTGGTAACTCAGAAGGAAAAAGTGTAAGAAAATGAAAAAAAGTTAGAACACGGCAACCCACAAAAGATATTTCCTCAGAAAGACTGACTGCAATGACTACCAATTAGCACCCAAGACATTTTCTTTTAATGTGATGTAGGTAATGCCTAGCCAACATCAATCCCTACCTTGTCATAAGTTGCAAAAACAAATCCTAAAATTTAGTAGATGAATCACCCTGTTGAGTGTCCCTGCACCAACTGCAGCCCTGGTGACCAACAGGGATTTCTCTTGCAAAGGAAGCCGGCACCAGCTGGTATCAGCATTCACTTCCAGCCCGATGGTCACGTGTGACTTACTCACAGCACTGTGCGGAGATACTCCAAAGGGGTAGACTGTCCTGAGCAGATCTTGATGGACGCTGTGTGGAAACATTAGCTATAGGAGAGAATCAGTGGTATAGTTCCCCTGCTAAATTTCCTCATATAGACAAGGCCTTTAAACAGATTGTGGTGTCTATATTCCCTCATTGACTTAGAATGATTTTCCTCCTATTTTTCCAGCTGACTTCTGTGGGTACGTAGCCTTCAGGGTTGCTGGCATCTTTTCACAAGTACTTATAAGAAACCAGCAAAAATAAGAACTAAAACTCACAAACTTCAAATACAAAACAGAAATTGTTGATTGAGAAGGGACAAAAAGTGCAGGGAAGCCACAAATCTGAATAAATAAGCATCAATTTTATTGAATCATGAATAATTTAAGACTGGTACAATCATCAGCTTTATTCTCCATGACACAGGGGCAGGGAAGGGGGAGAAACAGGGAGGGTGAGAAAGGGGAGCATGATCTCAAACAGACCATTCACAAATTCCAATCCTAAATGAGAACTGAAAATTAAATAGGGAGAGGAGCAAATGGAAAACATCATAAACGTACACAAAATACTCAATTCCTAGTTTTTCTCTTTAAAAATGGCTAGAAAAAATTCATCAAAATGCAGCACTTTTAATCAAATATTTACATTTCTATGTTACAATGAAAAAATGTACATCTTATAGAACATATTTCATAAACTGTTCCACTGGAAACGACTAGATCAAAACAGCAACCTTCCATTTAATATCCACAAAGAAAGATTTTTTTGTTTTGTTTTTGTATTTTTCTTCAAAGAAAACTGCCACATTTAGACAAGATTTAATACACATAATATCGAAGTTAAGCATCAACAATGAAATATCAGCTTGCTTTTTTCCAAAATGTACAAAAAGGCTAACCAACCCTCTCCCTTCCCTTCCCCAAATAAACAACATCTCATTTATGGCCTGTATAATTCTTGGCAGTTCTGACAGAAAGAAAACTGTTCATACTTTCAACTTATAACTCAACATGAATGTTGCATAGAATCTTGCATTTTTTTTTTTAAACAAGCCAACTTCGTAGGAAAAAAAGGCAAAAAAAGGAAGCATTTTGAAAAAAGCCTTAAATGAGAGCAAAGCCACTTAAAGAAAGACTTGAGCTATGAAAAGTCCTGATAAAAAAAAAAAGTTAGAAACGTGCACAACAGGTAACCCTGCTTCCCGAAGTTTCAGAAAAGACATTGTATTGTGATGCTTAAAATGACTAGCCTACTTGAAATTGCCTTTTACTTACTGTAATCCAAACTAGTGTCAATAAAAAAGTAATAGAGCAATAGAAATTTTTTCCTGAACTTAAGCACAGGATTAAAAATGAGAAAAAAATACCCCATTCCTCACAAATAAAATACCATTTTAGACATGTCTTATAGGACACAGTTAAAAGTTAGCTGAGAAATTTTCTAGGATATTAAGTACATTTAAAGCCCTCGCCCTGCAACTGGATATTTTACAGGCACATGCTCTAGCTGCATGGATTCAGTTGGAGGATTAGGTACCCAGATTCACAGTAGTAGCAGGTAAAGTCAGTGCTGGGAAGCAGAATTGTCAAGACTGCTGAAAAAAATTAACCTCTCTTCAAATCATCAGCAGCATGCTGTGTATTTGATTCCATACAGATTTGTCCCATTTTTACAGTACCAAGAACTGGACTAGGAACATTGACTGAGTAAGCCTTGGTATTTCATTCAATGAAATAATCAAATAGAATTCATAAGCTTAAAACAGTAACGACACCAAGCTCTTTTCCCCCTCCCCCATCATTAAAATATTTTAATTTTTCTTTTACAATATTTTTCTTTTAAAAAAAAAGTCATCAGCACTTAAAAGTTGTAACAGGAGCAGATTCAAGACCAGCTCAATAAGACAAAATAAGTACAGTCATGTCACAGAAAGTCATGAGGTATAATAAAACTATCCTCTCACTGAGTCACAGAAGCATGAACTTGTCTGTTACATTACTTTAAACCCACAAGGATTAACAAGCTCTTAAAAAAGTGTCTGTAATAAGTTTTCTTTCTGTACAATGAAAAAACCCAGCATATTCCTGTAATTTATTAATGACGGCATTTATTATTGTTGAAAAGCTTTTTTTCCCCTGCATGGGTAAAACAGCTCTTCAGTGATCTATTAGCTGCGGATTGATATGAACCTGAAAAGTTTTCTCATTTCCCTCCTTTTTTTGTCACATTTAAACAAATTCTAATATCTCATATAAACAATATTCACAGCAACTTACGACATTTCAAGAGATGACTTTAGCCCTGTTTGTTTATTTAAATAAAATCCCATAATATACAGCACTAATTTAATCAACACAATTAGTACAAAATAAGGCATCGCTTTAAAATTCAGCACCAAAAGATAGCTGGAAAGGCTAGTACAAATCAATACTGAGGACTGAAATTCTTGCTGAGGTACAGCCTGAGACAGCTGACACTGTGGTGATGGTGTTGTAAGCATTTGCTTCCAAAAAAAGGAAAAGTGCAATTCATTGCAAGGTGTTCTTGTTCCCCAACAGAAGTACAAGCCTTAACACTGATAGTGTAGGTGTGTGCGTTCAGAGAGGAGGAGAAATAAAAGCAGGTTCACAGCTCTGCCAAAACTCAAGAGCATGGCCCAGCTAAAGACTTTATGGATGCAGTACCTTCCCTCCTTTTTTCCAGACCTAGATACTGCTAAAATACTATTTTCTGCAGTTAAGAGTAGTAGTCATGGAAGTAAATGTTGTCGCCAGAGTAGCACTGGAACTGTCACAGAGCTGAGTTTTAATTAACCCATTTATGGTTGTGCTGATCAGAACAAAAACTCTGACCCCCCCAAAAAAGTTTTCAGAAAACAGCTGTAACATTTCATGGCAAGAATTAAAAACGGAAAGTCTGATTAATCCCTTCAGGGGTGCAGCTGACCTTCGTGCGCGGGGCCGACCATGCCCACGTGCTGCCTTAGCTCCGTCGCAGCTGTAGGGCTGCAGGGGCATGGCCCTTCCACCAACTCCTGCAGAGGCATCGCAGTCGCTCTCATCACTGTAAATCACGTACACCATCACTGAAGTCAACTGAGTTACATGGACCTAAGTGCGAGGAGAATCAGGCCCAGAATATCAACGGGCTACCTGATCTTTAACATTTAGTAGGATTGTTTGTTACACAGTGTTTGAAAAAACCTGATTTGTTCAGACTGTATATATATTTATATATATTCCTATTTATATATAGTATACCTTTATAAATACACAATGAAAGCAAGCCAAGGTCTCAGACTGGCAAGGAGAGCAGCGCTTTTTCTTTTCCCCTCTTTTATATTTTTTCAAACTTCCCTGTTTTGCAGCTTTGCCTTTCATGGAATATTATTACCAAGGCAAATAATATTGTTATAGCACCAGAACTATACGAAGCTGAGCTTAATCTGCAAAGCTGATTGGTAAAAGTCCAGCCCTCACCTAAATGTGTTTGGTCAGAAGCAGCATAGGCAAAAATTTCCTCTCCCCTCTCTGTCTGAACAGTACATGGCACAAAGCTGTTTGCTTCATAGTTGTGAGGTTCCCCCCTCCTTTTACTTTTTTCTTTTAAAATGATGATTATTTTTACTGTCTTCAGTATCTTAGGCATGAGAGCTTACAGCAACTAAACAGAAAAAAACCCCCAAAGGAATAGTGCAGTTCTTATTGTAAAAGGAAAAACAATACAAAGGTTGTTTGGGTTGCCTGCACCCAGGTTCAAGACTGACTCAAAAGTGTCTTGTTCTTGCAGCTCTAATACTGAGATACCAGCCCAGCCCAGCCCAGGAACATGTTCTTTTCATGAGTTTGTCATCATGATTCTTGCAAAGTGGGACAGCAATAATGGAAATAAGTTATTTCTATCTGATGAAGATCACAATGTTGACTCCAGAGATGAATCAAGGATGTCGTCATGATGGCTGTTGCTGTTTGAGTCACTGTCGTAACTCTGGGGACTTGAGTAGTTGGCTGCTTCTTGCAGTCTCATTAGCATATTCATCTACAAAAGCACAGAAGTTCAGGATTATTTGTATTCTGAGGCAGAAAGAATATCCACTCCATATAAAAGTCACAGTGGCACTCACTTTGCCAGTGTGTAACCAAGGTAAGGGAGAAGACAGCTGAGCTAATTACTACTGACTATATGAAATGAGATATATTACATGTAAAACATGTCATAGCAGCATGCAAGTTAGCCAGTATGCTATTCCAGTAAAGGTGAAAGTAAGATGACTGATGCTGTCTACAGCTGTACTCCCCAGGACTCTGCAAGCATCCTTCCACTATCTTGCTCCAACTTATGGAAATACGTACGCAACAGTTAAAGGAAGCCTATGTGAATGTGCTTGCACGTAGCTTGATATTTGTGTATATATACATGAGCTAGTGAAACCTGTAACACACTTATTCAGTACTCCCAATTGTCCAGAAAAATGTACACCTCAAAAGAACAGCTTCAGGGCATTCATAGCTTGCACAGCAGTTTCAATAACCGCCTCCCATCGGAAGAAATGTATATCAAGTCCAACTTCTAGCTAAAAGTATACATTCTATACAAATGCATGTTAACATTTCTTTACAATACTTTCTGATTCATAAATTAGACCCCAGTCATGGAGAGCACTACTTTGTATATACAGTGGAAATCTCAATTTTCATTTGAGAAGAAAGAAAACAGTTTCAAGAATCATTTGAAGCAACATGCCTATTTTGCAATTCTGGCAAAACAGGCTAAATCAAATGGGTCCACTGTGTTATTCAAATATGTGTAATCAAATCACCCATTTCACAAACTTTATTATGCACACACACAGCAGAGATGTGCAAATGTACCTACCGAATTTCACAGTGTAGAAATTAAGTTTATTATACATTTTGCCAGTCATTCACAGCTCATATCCTCAAAAAATGAATCTGACAAGCTTCTGCCACTGTTTCTTACAAAACTTTATGGTCTTTCTGTGCCAATGCACATTCCATGGGCTGACTTTATGACTTCCTGAGAAAGATTTCCTTCTCATTCTAAAACTCTGAAACACTTATCAGCTTGTACTTTATTATTTTATTCCTGTTTCTAATCCCCATTAACAAGGAAAACTAACCAGTTCTGCCATTTAAAAAATGAGAACTTACCAAAGGATCTCCTTCAGCATCACTCACTGGAACTTGTTTGCTGGTTGAGCCTTCCCTTGACATTGAGTAGCCATCAAACCCCACATCTTCAGGCCGCAGCTGTAGTAGAGGAGGCCACTCATGGTGCTGTGGGGTGGCTGCCCAGGGATAAGTGTCCATTACCCATTTGGCAGGATCCTCCCAGGGAGCTCTCCTCCCATACAGCTGGAAAAGTGCAAAGGCATCTTTTAAAACATTGCTGTTAGTCTACCATTTTACTCAGCACTTATGTAACCAAAATGAATGTGCCATGATTACTCCACTGCAGAAAAAGTTTTCAAGTAGAGTTGAAGAAAAATGAATGAGATCTTCACCATCCAAATGATACACAAAGTTTAGCTATTTTTAATGGCAAATGACTTGGAAGAGGCTGACCAGCTCCTTTGCAAATGCAGCGCACCGACACCATTTAAAGAAAAGGAAACCTGAAAATAACCTCACTTCAGAAAGTTTTGGGCTCTTCTTCTGATTAAATAAGGTAAATACACACTAGAGGCCATTAACATTCATATCTACTTTGCAACAGCAGCTGGGTTACCTAATTTTGCTATCACAGTGAACCTGCACAGGAGGAAACGTGATACCTGTCATCAAGCAATAATGAAGAATGTCATAGCAAAGGTTTTTCAAGACAGGGGAATTTCTCTGTACTCAACCAAGAAAGTGCCAGAAGAATTTGGCTATGTTCATGTTCCTATTTTAAGTAGGTATGCCCTACTTCAAAGACATCTTCTGTTTTGAACAGACTGAGTTGCTGAGTCCCAACTTATTCTACTCCTTGGTCTATTCAGATAGGTTTGCCATAATCAGATAAAAAAATCAGATAAAAAAGAAGTAGAAGTTCAAATGATTTTCAGGTTTTCACTTCTGCTTTGTGATTTTCTGGGCCAAACAACTTTCAAGAATTGAACATCATCACTGTCATTTTATCTCTTGAATTCAGAGAACTCTCACTTTCCTATACAACACACGGTGGGAAAAAGCAGGGGATAGAACAAGGAAACTTTACAGCTCTTTGAAGGATCTAAGACTACCTCACCTTCCTCATCTTTTTTTCCTTTTTTCTTTTGGCATTCATTTTATTATCCTCCCCATTGCCAAATGGGGAAAGTTAGGACAAGTTTTTGAGCTTACCAGTGCTATTCTTTACATTGGCATAAATCATCGGAACATTCTTGCACCACAGAGGCTAACTACTTTTTCCAGTCCAAACAGGCCCCCAAAATGCTGCATCTGAACAGAATGCAAAGGACTGACTTCAATGAGATGCATGGTTCAAGAATCCAAAGCTGATTTTTCTGCACTGCAGCAGAGAGTTTCCACACATATGCATCAGGCAAGTGCTGTCAGAATGGCACTTTGACAAAGATTCCTAAGCAGTATTACATAATGATAATACCTTTCATTCGAAATTTTGTCTGTAGTTCACAGCCTAACCCTTTCCTTGAAAATTTGGTTCTGTTAAAATACACAGGCTAAAGGAAGTCTTTTATCTATTCTGCTAGAGCCTTTCTGTAAGAGTTATATGAAACTTAAGTTTAAGTAAAACTTAGATGGTGGGTGTGAATGCAAACTCTGTAATACATGGCAGTCAAATTCCATGCAGAAATCGTGAAGCATTAAATTTCTTTAAATACCAGCACCTGCTTTACTCTGAAACAGAACCCCATCAGACACAGCACAGAGCACATTTGTCCAGTAGGTGGTGCTAGGCAATCTTAAACATGTCCTTCTCTCACAAAGGAAATAGTCTTCATAATCCTCGAGCTGTAGTATATTATTTCCCCAACATAATGTCTTCAGGCTGTGGTAAACCAGATCCCCTATTTTAATCTTGTTCCTGAATTTATGAACAATACATGACAGTTGCTAAGTGAAGAGAATTTTATATTTTTCACACAGTCCTTGCTACCTAGAAGGTTCGTGTGTTCCTAGTTCACTTCTGAAAATTAGCTAGTAAGTAAAATTCCCACTTCAATATATGAAATAATCACGTATCTTCAGCAGCTGAGAGCCTGAATCACTAACTAACTATTCCCTTCCACAGCAACCGCTTCTGTGTATCCCTTTCACAGGCATGTTTTCTAGAGTGAGGTGGTGTATAATATTAGGAGGCAAGAATCCCTCAGGTTGGTTCTCCAAGCACCAAAGAAAAAGCACTAGAGTGTGAGCGACTGTGGCAGGAAGCCACAGGGTCCCTGGGTCCCCTTTTTATTGGTGCTGTACTCTCAGTCAACACAACAAGCAGCAAGAACAAGGGTTTGATATAACCCTATAATTTTTACATCCCTGTTTTGAAGAACAGCAAGCTCAGCAGCTCCAATGGGAGCAATTATTGTAAGGATCCATTTGGCTCACTTGTCTTTGACCCAAAATAGTTCTCTAAATGAGAAACAGAAATATAAAAATAGTTTAGTTTAGATCCACAGAGATCAGAGTGAAATCAGCAGTCCACCCTTCCTTTCTGGCAGGCAATTTCATATGGGAAGATGTGTTCTCAAAGGAGTCTTTGTGGGTGTGGGGGACAGAAAAACCCAAAATGAAACACACATTTCTAAGCACAGCTTGTTAATTAGCACAACCCTGGCTACTCTTTGAGGACTGAAGTCAGATTCTTATCCACAAACTCAGCAAAAGAAAAGTTCTAGAATAAGCTGAGAAATTATTTAAAGGCAACTTATTAGTGATATTTGGGGAAATAGGATCAAAGCAGAAAGAGAATCTAAATCAAAAATTGAGAAACTAAAATCCTTAGACTTCGAATGCATGCCATTCAAGGAACCAAAAGCAAGATGCAGATAGCAGGCAAAATAAGGAAGCAAGCAGATGGTTTTATTAATTGCTATTCTCTTCATTTTTGTTATTAATGTTTCAATGATTTCCACACCTACAGATCAGCTGATGTGAGAGCCCCAAGCACAATATAATGAGCTCCAGTATCACTGTGAGTTATCAGTTTTCTCCATTTCAGAAGAAAATAAAGTCACAACCTGTCCCTTCCCTTGTTTTAGGGCAAAAAGATTACTGGTTCCTATTACCTTCCTTTAAAGGAGCCCCATAAAGAAGTTTCAAGTAAAGTGGTTCTACTTTGCATTTTCCCTCTTCTTCTGGATGTTAAAAAAAAGTCCGAGAGGTTTTCTGTTCTATTTTAGCGAAGTACTTTTATCTGTGTTCTACTTTAGGACCTATCATGTTCTTTATGTCTAAGTGCCTACCACAATCATCTCAAAGAAAATGAGGTCTGAAGGCACTGATGAAATTCACATGGTAAATACAGTTTCCAGAAATTTTGACCAAAACCTGAAGAATTCGCCTATTCATAGAGTTCTGAGGAGCCACTAGTAAAATCTCAGTTTTCTATGAAAGGGCTATCCTCACTCTCTGCTAAGTTGTATAAATCCCTGCTGCAGAATTAGCAAGCAAAACATAAGCTGCTTCTTAACCAGACAACACAAAATCCTTCTCTTTTTAAGTACTCAGACTGCTGTGTCTTCATTCCTTCTCCGTTCTCTGCCAGCTACTCCAATGCAGACAAGAGCTGAATCTCTGATACAGAGAGAGTATTGTACAGAAAAGAAACACAACAAAAAAAGCAAAGCAAACCAAAATCCCAGTATTTTTTAAACAGAAAACTTGCATACTTTTTTACATATCATAATGGCAAGTCATCCTGAAGAATACTGTAATGTTGAATCCCTAAGAAGTATCAGAAAGGAAAGGACTATTCTTCAAAAACATGAAGGAACCATGCCATGATACAATAATCACAGAATCACAAAATAGTTGAGGTTGGAAGGGACCTCTGGAGATCATCTAGTCCAACCCCCCTGCTCAAGCAGGGTCACCTAGAGCACGTTGCACAGGATCGCATCCAGGCGCGTTTTGAATATCTCCAGAGAAGGAGACTCCACAACCTCTCTGGCCAACCTGTTCCAGTGCTCTGTCACCCTCACAGTAAAGAAGTTTTTCCTCATGTTCAAATGGAATTGTCTGTGTTTCAGTTTGGGCCCGTTGCCTCGCGTCCTGTTGCTGGGCACCACTGAAAAGAGTCTGGCTCCATCCTTTTGACACCCTCCCATAATTCCAAAGAGCCCATAACTTCTTTGACTTATTTCTGCTTTAGAAAGACCTCAGACAGAAATCTATTTGATGGAGGACAGTTAATTCTTCTTACTAATAAAAACCTGTGTCTTGCTTATAGTTTGATTCTTTCTAGTCCAGATGTGTCATACATCTACTAGACTTTTACTCCAAGACTAAAGCAGAAATCTCCTGTAGACCAAGTCACATTTTTACTTCCTCTTGAATAAACTGAATAGTTTGATCTTCTCATCTTTCTCATTGAACAATGTTTTCTGTATCTCAGACAATACCTATTGCACTTTTATGAACACTTTTCACTTTTTCAACATCCTTTCCGAAATGTTGACATTACAAGTTTTAATCCCATTCCCTAGTGAGACTTTTTACAAACAGTACTATCCTCTCCCTACCTTTATGAGATACAATTATAGATTATGCCCTCAAAACGACATTTGTCCCTTACCAAACCACAAACTTCCAATGCATTGTCAAAATTAACTATTTATTCTCCATTAATTTTTAGCCCTTTTTCAATCTTCCAGACTCTCAACTGTGACCTACCTTTTTTGTTTCTATACGTGTGATCTTGCATTTAGCTCTACTAAAAAAAAAAGTAACTTTAAAATGAGCCCATCTTACTAGCAGATGCTGCAAGGAGAAAGCTTCAGATTGCCCTCTGTCCTGGCTCTTCATGTTATGAAAATAGAGGGAGTTCTCCCACAGAAAAGCTTTATTAAAAATAATTTCATGCATGCAATTCCCAGAATTTACTGATTTTTGATTATGCTATCTCCAAAACTGCCCTTTAAAATATGTGCTGCCATGCTTATCCTGTGAACAGAGAACTGAAGCATGAATGACCTTTTGGTCATTTTTTTCCATAGTTGCATAGCAAGTCAGCAGCAGTCTCATGTTGAACCCACCTCCTGATTCCAACATGTACTTACAGTCAGGGTCACACAGACACACTAAGAATTGTGTGGTAATGCCTAAAACTGTCCAAATTGCTAGAGAATATGAATCAGATACTAAGTATAGGCAATTAATGAAAATGTCACTATAGGCTCCAAAAGAATTACGAAGGAATCCAATCAAAAATTCATCCTGTAAATTGAGAAATAATTGAAATGTCACTGATATTGATCCTATCACTCATTAATATGTTTCTCTCCGTATATGGCTTTGTTCCTCCTCTGTTGCAAAGATCTAATTTATAAAGGAAAATCATACATAACTCAAGTTAATGACCGCAAACATGCAGATACACAGTTTCAGATACACAATTTTCAGGTGTGCTTCTGGAACAGATTATTGAAAGATATTCAGATGCCTAACTCCCACTAAAAATACCAACAGTTTGGCATCTAAACACATTTCAAAAATCTAACCTGGACATTTGGTGCTTCCACTCCATATTTCAAAATGGCTTACATATGGAAAAGAACAATTCCTCCTGAAATTTTTGACTTTTTAGGCTAAATTTTCACAGACATTTAAGTATTCAGCGTGCCAAGTTATATCCACAGAAAAAGTTGTCATTATTCAGTTTTATCCAGTGCTGCGTTGCTTTTTGGATAGATATCACTCAAGATGCCTTTTGGATAGATACCAGATAGGTCTATGATTTTTCATGTTTGTCTGCTCACCTGTAGCCCTTCTCTAACTGCCTCCAGGAGATATGGGATGATGGAGTAGTTCCACAAGTCGGTAAACCAAACTCTAGAACCATCTACATCTATTGGACAAGAGAGGAAGAGCCGTGGACCTAGAAAAGAAAATTCACAGATTACAGTCAAATCATGATCATGAGATGCATCAAAATAGGATCAATCAACAACTTCCAAGTCTCTAGAGAAAGGAGCCCAGGATGAGAAAACAAACATACCTATCTGGTGCACTGCTCTTCCCAAGTGTTTAAAAATCTTTTCAAACAACTTGAAAAAGTATAGCTTTTCAGGAGAAAACAATTAATCAGATTTCATAATGCAGTGTGCATCAAGGACTTAACGAGGTCTATTACAAAGAGTTTAGAAACTTCTCATACAATTTCCTTGAGAGGACATTGCAATCTAAATGTAGGGTTTTAAAGAAACCTTTTTTACCTGATGTAGTACAAGGAAATATAATATATACATTTATGTTGGTCTAGAAACACATTTGTTGCCAAAATGGGCAGAACACTTACCAATAGTAACATCAGAGGAGCTGTGAGCCTCCAAGAACTTGTTCAGATGTTGCCAGACCTTGGGAATCCAATCAATGATTTTAACCAGCTCTGCATTTCTCATCCTGCCACTGATTTCTGTTTCAATTAGTTTTCTTCTCAGGAAACGACCAAGAAAGCCCTTGACTGGCTCAGTGTGGTTAGCACATAACACCCATCTACAGCAGGACAGTAGAAATGTCTGTCATTTATCTTTCGTACTAAAGAACACAACTCTTCTGGCTAAATTTTACTTATTATAGGGTTATCCCACTCTCATATTTTTCCTAGCAAAAAATATTTTAGAATTATGAGTTCACGAGACTAAATACTTCATGTTTTGATTCGTCTCATTTTCATTCTCATTCAATATCTGCTTTGCCTATTATCATATTTTAAATTTGTTTGAGGATCTAATATCTTGAAAAACCTCTGAAAAGTAAAAGATTTATGAACTCTAGTTATTTTAATAACAGAATCATAATGTAAAGCTGCACATGTTAGGGCAACAACTAGCAGAGAATGGTATTTCTCCTTCAGTTTGCCATTTCAGCTGATAAGAACAACTGCAGATGACTCAGTAGCCCTTACTCTCTTGCCACTTCAAAAACATAAATGAGAAACATGAATAAACAGTACCTGAAATTATGGTGAAGTTGAAGATTAGGTGTTGAGGAGGTGGCTTGGTTCATTGTGCCAATAATATACGGACTATTAAAAAAAAAAAAAGAAAACAAGCAAATCAAACTTGGAAACTTTGTAAACAAACCCCACTTTTTAATAAGATCTTAACGTTAAAAAAGAATTATTCAACCCTCTTTTGTCAAAGCAGGTTTTTGCCATTATAAATAACCAGATTTTCTACTGAGAATTTGAATTATAAGAACATTAAATTATGAAAGCAAAATGGAAGTCTCAAAATAGACTCCTTCATTAAAAACAGGCCTTTAGTATGGAACATCTACTGCATGAAAGGAATGCAGATTACCCATACCCTCCACTACATTTTTATTACTTATTACAGAAAAATTAACAGTTTTATGAAGCAAAAAACTCTGAGGCTTTTATGAAGCACTATCTATAACATTGTTTCTGGCCCTCTCAGTTCAACTCTATCAAATTAATCCAGAGTTCACTTTGTGATCACATTTTGGACTGTGGTTGTCTGACTGCAGTATAGGGATTAGGAATGTGGTTCTAATATTTCTTTACCATTTGTGGTACTTGCAGTTTAGAAGTCCATTAAAGATCTCTCCCAGGGAGCTAACATGATGCAAATTATCCAGAATGATTACAAGAGGCATATCCACAGCATTATTTTCACTATTACACTGGTCTGCTAGGTTCGACAGGTACTGGCGGAGTTCCTGCAGAGCATACACAAAAAAGAGCTTTCATCATATTCCTTGTAAAGCCAGTTAAGACAGATGCTACTGTATTTGTCATGAAATCTAAAGCGAAAGAACCTGCCATCTTACCAGTGTCCACATTCTCCTCATAGAAATACAAAAATATGGTTCTCCTTCTCTTCTGTATGTTATGCTAAAGATTCAAAGACTATATCAGAAATCCTGTGTGGGATAAGGTCCTCAAGGAAGTAAGATTTTGTCTTTTGGTTTATGTTTTTTCATTTGTGCTGTTCTAATCTGATGAGGTCTGAAATGTATTTTTTCTTCTTTTCAGGAACTTGTTCAAATCTCTATATACTAAGCCAGAGAGTTGTTTTACATTTCAGCTAGGTTTGTTATAGGTTCTTGCAACTGTATTTCTATCTAAGTAAAGCACACAGAATTAATCTCAAATAAAGCAATCCTCAGCAGAGGCCAAATTTGGATGCCTTCAGTAATAACATGAAAGAATGATGAGCTCACAGTGCTACTGCTGGGTGACTGGGTGTGGTTGAAATGCTCTCACCATCTTTAAAGCATTTATTACATAGCATGTCTCAAATTATACCAGTGGGCTACAACCACACTTTCAACCAGCTCTTTTCTCCAGAGGAAAATTTGCCTAAGGCCATCAAATATACAGCTTTTTTTTTTTTTAACCTAGAAATTCATTGGAGGTATATTCAGCAAAAACAGAAGTACATAAAAAGCAGAGACATGCCTTACCAGCTCAGGAATGTGTCTGGACAACAGTAACTACAGAAACAGCTTATGCAGATTACTACTGCTGATACTTGCAGCTGCACAAACTCTGACAGCCTAGAGATGCATTTGATGGTTTTTGGAAAAAAGCCCACATGCAACAGGGATCACTGAAGTTGCTGGGAATTTTATACAGGTGTTTAAGTTCCTCAGCAATTCTCAGGCTCCTAGCCACTTGAAAATCATGACACCTTTAGGTGCTTAAATACACACCTGGAAGCCTACTATTTCAGGCCAACAAACAGGTGAAACTGCAGATTTGAAAGCCTTAATAGCATTCCCTTCAAGACCCATACAATGCTTTAAAAAGGAAGGTAAATTTAAAATCATGTTAGCCTATTTTTGATGAATAAAAAAGAAGCAGGCTCTCATTTCTGATATATGGTAACATTTGTTGTGCAAGGATGATTTCTGTTTCCTCACCTTACTAGATTTATGGTCCACGTTGAAGGTTGCAATAATTCCATCAGTCAACTCCCTGCCCTCTCTAAGGACCATATACTCAGAGAGACGATTTGCCAGGTATGTTTTACCAGTGCCACTAGGGCCAGACAAGATAATCCGTCTATGTTCCATCAAGAGAGAGACATAGCGCTGCAGTATAGGCTTTGGGATCAGCGATTCAAACACCAGGCAGTCCAAACTGTTCTCACAGATACCTGCAAAAGTAAAAGATTCCTCACTTAGGGGGATTCCCAATTTTTTCTAAATTACTTGCATTTTTAAAAGATTTTTTACTAAGTAGTTGTAATGCTGAAAAGCATCTTATTAGTGAAGCCTGAACAAAATCAAAGTTAGTTGAAACAGCTGATTAGGCACCACAGAGAACTGAAAAATGTTATTTTTCTGAATGTCCTGGACTCAGTAATTGCATGAGAAACCCCCAAAATGCAACTCTGAAACAGTGGATTTAGACCTAACGTAATCAAGCTGTTCCTTCCTCCAGACATAAATCCCTTCCCTGCCTCCGGTATCCCTCATGATAGAGCAGGGCAGATATATAAAGCAGTTACAGGGAGAGCAGAAGTGGCTGTGAGTTTAGCATGCATCCTGCAGCATTACAGCTTTCCCAGTTTTCAAACCACTCAACTACAATCTGTTGTGTCCAAGCCCTTCTCTGGATAAAAGTTATCATAAAAATGATTCCACTTGAACACATGAACCATCTGTTTCACTGTTATTTTGTCAGGTACAGTATGTTCACGCAGAATTTACCTGTTTACTTTTGATTCTGTAGACAAAAAAACAGCTATCATCAACTCCCCCTACTTTCCCAAACACTTGTAATTAAACTCCTTCTCCGCGTGCTGATAGTTATCTCTCCTAACATAAAACTCCTACTGATAAGCATTTACGCAATATCAGCCGTCACTTTAGGCAAAACTGGCTCAGGGAAACATACATTGCTTGAAAACAAACAGAAGAAAAGGAAGTTGGCAGATCATACACAGACGAATATCTGCACCCCAATGGTTGGAATATTAACTATTTATATAGGCAGGTTTATATCTCAAAGGTATAAATGAATAACTGATTCTCATCAATTAAATATATTTTTATTTTATTGAAAAATGTTATCACATATGAACCTTCAAAGTACAAGTCAAGCCACTGCAAGTTAAACAAAGTCGGATTGCAGCTTTATAGATATGGCTAGTCCTTAAGCAACATTTTGATTGACATTATACTATTGAACAATGTATTCTAATTAAGCAGAATGCTCTGGGTTTGCATCAAGCCTCAGTAAACTGGGATACTTCCTGGCTTAGTTTGTCTTTCTGCTTGCTACACAAGGTAATTGATTTCTTTTACTAATATTCGGAAATCAAAATACTTTCAGTTAAATGCCACAGCCACACTCTGAACTTGCGCTACCGGGAGTCTGGCATAGCTCATGAGTATCATGCTGCTCTACAGCTCTATGTGGATCTATGCTAGATGCTTCACTGGCGTAACCTGGGGCAAGCTGATGTACATTCAAAATACAGTGGTTGAGGATTTATCCTCAAATCTAGTTTCATAATAGTCCTATAAAAATGGTTTCCTAAGAAACCAAATGGGCTTATGGGAGAAATATAAACATTACGTTCTTATCAGCATCACATAATGAAACTGATGCAAATTTTGAAAACAACACATTTTGAAAAAATTTCTTTCAAAGAAGATCCAGAGCTTAAGATATCTTGGATTCTGGGATCCTGCCTTACCTAAGGAGAGACTCTTAAGCAAGTTAGATAAAGCCTAATCTTTTTTATTCTGCATAAAGTAAATAGCAAATACAGCTGTTACATAGAGGTGAATGAAATTCTGAGGATTTTATTTATTTGGAATAGTACTGTCCCGCTCAAACAATTCCACTGTGTCACTTGCGGTGTGAAGCGTTTTCCAGCATGACTCGAGGCGCCAATTTAAGACCTCTGGAGAAAACTGCTATGTGTATAATTATTTCTACTGCTACAGGTTGAAAATTTGCTGAATTTATAAATGGTCACTAAATCTCTGCAGTGCCTAGCACTGTCTCTATCAAACGGGAAGACAAGGGCTACAATGCCAGTAAATTGAACACAGAGACAGGAAAAAGAAACACAATAAAAAGGTGTCACTCCTCCGAGTTTCTTGATGCAGCAACTTTGATAAAACTGTAATTACTGAAAACTATGACCGAGGAATCAAGTATAATTACCTTTGATAGTAACTGAAATGGTGTTGTTTTCTCCAACTAGGTAGCCGCAAGGCAGCAGCTCAGGTGTCTCTGCACTATTTGTGCGTTTGATTTCTCCAATGCTATAGCCCAGAACACTGTCTGAATTCAGTCCCAGCTGACTCACTGGATCCACATGAATGATATACTCCTATGGTGAAAAAGGGATATGAAAATTTAGGCAACATTGCCATCTTTGTGCCTGTAGGTTCTATGCTACAATAGTAATAAACCCTCTGAGAGTTAAGTATTGCTTGGTACTGTCAAAATCCCGTACAAACGCTACTAAGTTAATCCTCCCAAAAACCATATGGAGTAGACAAGTAACTATGTACTTTACAGATGGTGAAACTAAGAAAAGCAGAGTTAGCTGACTTGCCCAAAGTCACACACTGAGTCTTTGTCAGAGACAAGATTGTCACAGAGGAACAACATTCAGTGCTTCCTGGATGTAAACCCAAATTCAAATCAGGATGCATATCTGAGCCCCTGTATAGGCCTCCTGTTGTCAAATATGCTGGGAACGCTGAATGGGAGAATTCAAACTCACAGCACATTGTACTCATTTACCTTAAACAACCGCCTAACAACGCCATCCAGAACATCCCATTTGGTCTTGCCGCTGACTCCAATGCAGCCTATGAGGAAGGTGCGGGGCCTGGAATCCTGAATGCACACACGGATAAATTTAAATCAATAAATCCTAATCATGTCAGACAAGCCTGCGTAAGGTAATTAAAATACTGCCTATTTTTTTGTGTTGTTTAATTAAACAAAACAAAACAAAAAAACTATTGCAGACTAGTCCCGTAAGGCAACTTGAACCAGAGTTGTTGGCATTCTGCAGTTCTAAGGAAGCAGGAGCTTAGTGAGTGCCTTGTCTATCAGTAGTGATACACTGGTGAATTATTTTGCTGAGAAAATTTTTAAAATGTTTTGGAAATAAAAGCCTGCAAAACAGACTGGAACATGGCAGAGAATTCAAATCCAAAGTCGCTCGTATTTCAAAACTGGAGACAAAATACAACTCACCTCCTTCCATTTCGTTTCATCCTGAAAGTTGACAACTATTTTAACATGCCTGCCTCCTTCTTTCCGAGCAGAGCCATCGCCAGGGTCATCTAACAGCATGTCTGCGAACAGAAAACATCAACGGCTGCACAGCTGTATCTTGACAACAACAAGCTTCATGCCTTTAACTGTAGTCAAACAAAAAACATCTGGGCTTCTCATGTCCAGAGATAAAATGCGAGAACCAGGTTTACTGACTTCCCTAGCAAATATGAAGATTACTCTTAAAATGGGAAGGACAATGAAATTTATTAGTCACTTACTCTGTATTTTCCTTCCTACCAAATAAAACAGCTCCCTGGCAAATGTACACCATTAAATGGCTCTGAACATGGCTCTCTGTAGCTGAGCTCATAATTGGACAACCATGCTCTGGGGTGTAGCAGACCGATGATGACATTCGAAGAGAAGGCTTTTTGCCAGCTCCTGACATATTTCCACACCTTAGCTGTTAATAATTCTCATGCTTTCATTTTTCCACAGCTAACCAAACCAAATCTTCCAAGTACAGGATAAAACCTGCCCACCATGTTTCTCATTAAACTCACCGAGACTGGTCGACTCCGTGAGGTTCAAACTGTGTTGAGAGAGACCCACTGAATGTCTTGGGGAGGATGAAATGGAAACCTGAGATTGAGCCCTGCTACAGCTGCCATGGTTTTCAGATTTCAGCCGATCATTTTCTGCTTTTAATTTTTCAATCTCACTCTTCAAAAGACAATTCAGTAGTTAGGAGGCACAGTGAAAACATACACTTAAAAGAGAGTAACAGAAGTAACTGAAAAATACACACTAGTTTAGTAGAAATGCAATTTTCATAATATTTTAATTTATTTTAATAAAGTAATGATCTTTAATTATTATAACATCCCTTCCATAAAACTTTTCAAAGTATCCTACAAAACATAAATACATGGGAATTTACTGAACACTGAAATGAAGCCACTTTAAGCTAGAGCATGGCAACTGTTTAAGAGACTGTTAGTCAATGAAATAGTCTCCCCATGGGTTTCTAAGGTTGAAATTACTATGGTTGCAGAGTTCAGGGAGGCAAAATGCATTCAATTTGATTTTTAACTAAGCATTGGGCATAATATTGTAAGAAAGCAAAATGGGACTTTTAACAAGCATTCAAAAACTTCAGAATTACTTTAAAATCTGTACAGAGTGTGGGATGACCAGTCTTTAGCATGTGAACATACACTGTAATATTTGGGGCGGTTATTTCCTACCTGCATTCTGTTCATCGCCTCCCGAAGCTGGTCAAGCTGATGAGCAGAGCTAAGGGCTTCCAGACGAATATCAGTCAACTTCATCTCTTTGTCTCTTAGCTCATTGCGTAACTGCATGACTGTTTCAGCTTCACTGTCAGTGCATTCAGAAATACTGGAGAAAATTGAAATATAGGCACTAAACTAGATCACTTGTTAATTTTCATAGTGTTTCACTGGCATTTATTAGTAAAAGGAAAAAAGAAACCTCTCTTATTCTGCAGGAAGGAGGCAAAAGTTTTGGTTTATTGTGTCAATGATAACATAAATCAGGTGTTAAATAAGTCATGAAAAAATTAGAGACTAGTCAAACAGATATGTTTGAAGGTAATTTTTCTTTAATCAGCATATGAAACAGAATTCTGGAAATCATCTACTATTGGATAGTGTTCATTTTTTTCATGGTAGTTGCCATAAAGGAAATATTTTAAAGCCAGAATCCAAGTAAGTGAAGGGGGTGCAGGCAGTAGCAGCAGTCGGTTGGAGATTGATGAGTTTACGGAAAGATTTAAAGCTCACCAGGTGTGCACAGCTGGGTTTCCCTGAAATGTTCTGGAGGGCTTTGGAACTCTACACCTACTCAAGCATGATAAATTCCTGTTCACTTTAAAGCACTCATGCTTAAAAAAATTTTTGTGTTCTTCTTTCGTCCTCCTCCCAGAAAGATTCTGGATGAGTAACATTTCAGCACACATGTAAATGTATCCATAGAAAGATCAACTACACAGCTGCATGCTTTGAGGGAGATTTCATTTAAAATGTCTCTCCCTAAGTCAGGTTAATGAGAGATGTTTTCCCCACCAAAAAGCCAGTAGGCCAAAATACACACACTACCCTTTCCTCAGTTCATGCATTTGCTCTTTTCTTAGCCTGTGCTTAGCCTTTTCGCTTTCAAGAGTCTAGTCAAGACAAGACGTATGCACATAGTATTTTGACTGAGATAGATGGGATCATCATTTGCCAGTTTTCTGGCCTTAAGAGTTCTAAAGCACAACTTGCTGCAGTCATGAGAAACTATCGTCTGATACTAACATTTCACCACCATTATTTGGCTGAAAACTATTGCTATTGTTTTCATCTCTTTATATGAAAACAAGTGATGGCAAAAATTCAAGTTTGGGTACTTATTCAGATGCATTTGCTTTGAAATCAGGCTGGAAGTTTTGTATGACATCTACAAGTTCGTAAGGCTGTCTGATAATTACAGGTTTGACAGTGCTATCTCTGACAACTTTTTGTATTTATCCCTACTCAAGTGAAGAAGCGACTGACAAAACTGACAGAAAATCTGTTTTACAAAGTTTTCCAAGCATGCTGTAAATGTGAATTTAGACTTAACAGTGCTCTAAGTCAATTGTTTAACTTTATTTCATAGGTGGCCAAAATGAAACATCAAGATCGTGTGCAACTTTCCCATGAATGTAAAGTGAGTTAAGCAACAACGCAGAAGCCCTGACTTTAAAGCCTGTATTTCATTCTCATACAAACACAAGCAGATGGGTATGGTTTGGTCATACAGATGAGCCCATCTAATAACTTGCTACTATCAAAAGGGGCAACTTTGTTCCCATTCCTCATTGCCCAGCCTTCTCCTGGCTGTGCTGTCATGCCCTCATGTCATCTCTGGAACTGAGCCAATTCAACTCACTAACCCAGGAAAAAATATTCACATTTTTGTCATATTATTTTTCACATAATTTAATATGTTGAATCGGCTCCATGGAATTGCCTGATAAGTAGCAGAACCAGTGCAAGGGAAGGATCAGGCACAGGCAGCAGAGAGATACAGAAGGAAGGAGGAGGAGATTGCCTCCATTCATCAGATGCAAGATGTTAGATCAGTGCAGCTCTATCACTAAACTGTGATGTTTGATTCCCAGTAAATTCTTACCTTTATCTGAATCTGTCTACTTAACTAGGAACTCATCACTGCAGATTAGTAAAATAGGTGCTGTCTTTAGCCAACAGAGAAAGCAAAATCCCAGACTTGACCTGGTTTGACTAATTAATAGCAAGAGATCCAATTAGTACTGCACTCCAAGGTCACCCTGGCTATAAATATTCTTCATACAGAACAGGTTCTGCTGAGATAACACCCCCCAAAAATATTAAATTATACTATGGTAAAGGTACAGTGATTTTTGGCTTCCTACCAATGCCAAGGCAATGGGTTGGGAATCATCTTACATATAAATTCAACTTTCCTATCTTCTGCTTGTAATCTGTGCAGACTGCAGAACAGCCAAAGTAGGCAGTAGTATCTTTGCTCATTGTTTTGCCACTATGACAGGGTTAAGGATATTACCAGATACAACGCACTTRGCAAAACAGGGCTTTTGTCTGGGAGATAATAAAAACATCCCTTGGGAGTAGGACCAAGCCAGTGGCAACAGACCAGCTCTGATCTGCAGGACAGTCTTTTCTGGGCCACTGTGTCTTCTACTGTGGCCTCATGGTGAGCAACTGCTTTTGGTAATGCATGCAACTGAACAGCTGTCAAACTCTTGTGGTGCTTATACAGATTTGCAGATTCTTACACAGAATCTGTTTGATTCTGGAAAGTGGCCTAGAGTGTCCGGTAAAACTAGGATCTTTTCTAAACATGCTATTTCTCTATTGCTCTGCCAGCACAGTGAGATTCTTTCCACTTCATTTTCCAAATCTGGCATTTCCAAATCACTTACTACAAAGGCAAAAAAAAAAAAAGAAAAAAAAAAAGCCACTTACAGAGAATTGGAATGAGAAGCTCTCAGCAATGGTGTTGAAACAGTTGAGTTATGGTGTGGTAGCTTTGGTGATGAAGGTAACGAAGAATCGGTCATCTCCTCAATATCTGAATGAGAAGATGCTGACTTGGGAGATTTTTTTTTACCAAAAGCTTGCTTGAAGGAGCTGCGTAACTGAAAAAAAACCACCACAAGAGTGGAGACATCATTAACAATGAAAGCAGACAACAAAGCCACAGAGTAAAAACTCTAACATGCAAATATTCCAAACAATACAGCCATATTCACATGTATTTTTAATAGGGGTAAAAGAAAATCAAAAGCTTTTTTTCCTAAACAATTTTATGAGATTAATAAGGTAAATTTTCAATAGGACTGGATATCAATGCCTCCTATTTTTAAAATAACTATTTCATAACAAACACAAAATTCTGTTCAGTGCAGTGGGTTTTATAGCAATGTTGTAACTTGCAGCTATAATGTAACACGGCTCAGTCAAGGTTAATGATGCTGAAATGGTTAGTCATGTAAATGGGTGGGTTAGCTTTGTATTTCATAGTTCAAAGTAGGTCTTCCTTACCTCATTGACCTGCCAGAAGAAGCACAAGCAAAAGGGAGAAGGAGGGGGAAGGAAAAAAGACATGTTTTAACAGATAAAGCCAGTGACAAGGAAAGCTTTGGATTTCTAAGACAAACATGACCAATAATCAACAAATACCAGAAGATACTTTGAAACTGGAGCCCTATATATTCTAGAAATGGGTGGTTCAAACAACCATTCATTTTTGCACTACTTGAGGGAGACAAGATCCAGATCTCTTAACTATTTAAACTATATTTTCTCCATGGTTCAGAAGAAATTTTTGGCCAACAACCAAGTTAATATTTTATTCTTCTTTGCAGGGACAGGTATTTCACCAGCAGAAGCCACTGAATTTTCTCTACCTATCTGCAACTAAAAAGTCCTTTTTAACAGGACTGCCATTTATCAAACAAGTAGAAAATTGAATATTAATGCGACTAAACTGATGTTATCCTGAAGCTACAGTTAAACACTGCTTAACACTATCGCAAACTACATGTTGCAGAGAGTCTGGTTTAATATGAGCTGAAAGTCACTTTTAACTAGACTAGGATTTCTATGGTAAGAAATGTTGAAAATCTTTTGTTTTAGTCCTGATTGGTCAGCTGCATTGTTTCTACATAAAAAGATTTTGGCTGAGAATGTCACCAGTACTTGCGAAATAAACAACGGGTGAGTCAAACACAACTTACATATTTTCTCAGTAAAATCCTGATTTAGCTTCTTCATTTTACAACAATGTGCTCATTTTCAATAAAAAAAACAAACTACTCTCCTGTTTCTTCCACTTTTTATCTATTCTTCTTTATAATTTATTTATTCCTCTTTATAATGTTTATTCCTCTTTATAATAAAGAGATGTTTCCTTAATCTTCCTTAAAGATAGTCGTGTGTTGAATGAGAAACATAGGCTGCTATAGGATGAGATTTACTAGGTTACAATAACAAAGAATATAAGCTAAAACAAAAAATTTAAAAAATGTGTATTTATCTTAACTAAGGTTATGATCACAAAAAGTTAATCTCATAGAAATTAAGCGAGTCACTAGCAATTTACAAGTTACAGCAAATTACCTTGTTGGTAATTAACATATGACAAGGATTTGGAGATGACGTTGTTTCCATTCAACCAACGATTTTAGGGTCAGAGAAGAAATACTACTATTATGAAGGAGCTAGCAACACATTGAAGTGAAACCACTGGCATAAAAAGGACATTAAAATAAGATCCTACTCAAGAAACTGTTTCTTATCGTACAGGAGTTTCATAAAACTTTCTAAGAGGATCACATGCAAATACAGATCAAACTTTTCCCAGCTCAAACAACATTTTGTAGCAATACAGATTTATCTGTATACTCAAAAGATCTAAGAAGATTTAAATTCAGTGGGAAGGAAGGGGTGGATTGCTTTGCTGGCTACATTATAGGAGCTAGGGACTTCAGTACAAACTACAATCAGACTAAGGTCACTAAGGCAGTTACGGTCTAATTCAAAATGGAGTTTAATAGGATGTACCTTTCCTCCAGTACAGGGTACCTTGTACACAGTAAATGATGAGCAAAGAAGGAAAAATTGGAAATGAAAGGTAAGTATTGCAAAACCTCATGGAATAAATGTCTATCACAATAATTTTTTTAAAATTGGTGTTTTTTTTCTTGTAGAGCTCCATGGTAATGTTCAAAACAGAGATCTCAGAAAGGATATAACATGTTCACTTGAAAGAAGAAAGCACTATAAGCCAAAAAGAAAAAAAAGTAAAAAYATTCTCTCATTATGGATTTGTTTTACTTTAATGACAGACGTGGAGTTTTCCCTAAGGGATTGGACACCGTATTACTTTTAGCCAAAACGGATCTTTGACAGTTATTTCTGCTTTACAACTGGCCTTTTGGCTGCTAAGGTAAAATTCATTCCTACGCAGAGTCAACACAAGCATATACATCAGTTACAATCCAATTAAGTCTTCAAAAGAGAGTTTACACAGGATTTAAACAGTGCATAGTCCTTGTGCTGACCTGTTCCATGAAATGGAGGAAGGAGGAGTTGAACGGCTAGATTTCACTGTGCATGTTCTGACAATTTTATATAAACCTCACACAATCTGTTAAAATACACTCACCCAGTTCTTCCTCTTCTTTTTCTTTGAATCACTTTCTATGTTGCTTCCCACACTAGAGTGGCTGGTAGCACTGTTAATACTGGAGACGCTATCTGAAGAGTGCTGCCTTCGGATCCGCAGGTCTGTGGGCTGAGCAGCTCCAGTACCTGGATTCACGGGAGGCAATGCCAAAATTATTTAAGAAATTTGATATTCTGTGTTAATCATTCAATTCTAAAGAAATATTTTGGGAAATAAACAAATTTACAGTCATTTGCACCAACTGAGGCACTGTGTAGTTCAAAGCAGTGCTACCTAATCCTTGTTTCTCATGAAGAGATTAAAATTTTAGACACAGATCCTTCCAACCTTTTCTTCAGCAATCTGTCCCAGCATAAATCACTGGGAGTAATAGAAGTGAGATATTACACGACTGCATTCAGTCAAATTCAGGAAAATTACATTCAGGACATTATAGAAAATGCTGAAGAAAATAAGGCCATTACACAGCATGACACAGCTTGGAGAAGGGCTTCTTTGCTCCCTTTTCATGTCAGTATCTAGAGGGGTGAATTACTAAATGCTGACAGTAAATTCGGAGAGATCACACAGAAAAGTTTTGTTAAAATGCTTTCTCAATCATTTCATCATAGAATTTACCGTACTGTTTACATAGATATCCTTTTAAAAACCCCACATTATACCAAAACAAGTTACTAGAGCGTGGTCATGAGACAAAATAGATCTCTGACAGGTACAGTTACATCAGATACTACCAAGAGGACTCATGTCTCATGAGCACTGCACACTTGCTAAATGTAGTGCTTGCTTCTCACCTTTGCAGTTGAGCTCAGGTGTGTTGATGACTCCATTAATGGCAGCCTGGGCAGCAGCATTTTGCTTCTTCAGTAGTTCGATAGTCTTCCTTAACTCATTCAGTTCTGAATCCTTGAAGATGAAACAAAACTGGTGATATGTCTGAAAACACAGATGGTATCTAACGGCTCCCAAGGTACTATCTTTCGAGCTGAGCCCTGGTACTTCATAGAGCAGTTAGGGAATATATATGTAAAAAGAGATGAAAATGAGGTTTGACCTATCTGGGGAAGCACACCCTCAACAGACTACAAAATAGCTTGGTTATTGCAATACTCAATTGCAAAAATGTACATGCTCTTTAACACAGCAATAATGTATATTGAGGTACACTGTTTAAAAATCCAGTGTTGTTTATCTTGCAATGATTTGTCATAGCATTTCTTTTGGACATGCACACATGTGGATGCAATGGGAAGAAATATATCATAAAAAGAAGCAATACTGAAGGCTAGCATCCAAAGCAACAATTTGTAGGAATAACCTGATTGGCTGTCATAACATAACAGTGAAGCAAACAAGTATTTTCTACCAAGCTTTTATTACATTTTACTACTTCACTACAATTGAGAAAACTAAGGCAAACATCGTACGTGATCTTTTCTACAGCTACTGAAGGAGCAAGAGCAACAAAGCTGGGAACAGAACTTCAGACTTCTGTACTGACAGTGCCCTTCCCCTTGCCTTAAAGTCTTCACCAATAAATTGGTCTAAATCACATACACATTTTACTTTAAATGCAACTGAAAAGTTCAGCTTCCCTCTAAATCTGTCAAAAGCACCACAGCTGTGACAATCCTTAAAAGTCACCTTGGATCTGCCCATCTGGGATACACATCATTGTAACTATATCTTCCACAAATACTTCTCAGACTTGCCTTTTGTTCAGCTGTCATTGTCAGGCTCTGCAGTCTAATGGTCATGTTTCCCAGACTCTGCTCAAATGCTGCCACAAGGTGAGCCTGAAAGTTAAATGACACAGAAGAGTGAGTATTCTGCTCTCTCCCACAAACAAGAATATTTATGCAGGTACTTAAATGTACTACTTAGTGTATTTCTTTTTTGTCATTGTTGTATAAATGATACAGAGAAAATAGGAGAGATTAGAAAAGGCCATATGAATTGAGCATACGTTGCCAAAATATTTATAAACAAATTTCCAGGAATAATTTAATTGTGGAAAATTAGAAGTGCCAAAGGCAACAGACCAATTGCAAAACTTTAGAACATGACAGGTCACTCATGTAAAGCGACTGCTAGCAGCACACTCTGAAATCATGCAGCTTGGGGCTATAAACCATGCCCTGCTGGGCGGCAGCTGATGCCAAACACTTTGGAAAACAGATCTCCTATCATGAAACACAGGAAGGAAAAAGAGACAAAATAAACCATGCCCAAACATCTCCTGCTATTAAATTTTTGAATGGAGACTTAATCTCTGACTTTTTATATGGGTCTTTATTAGCATCTGTAGAGTTACTTCGTGATAGTCTTCAAGTACCCTCTTACACAGTTAATGTAACTCTTGCCACAGAGCTTTTGGCAAAAATTTTAAAGCTCTTCCAGACAGTAATGATAAATAAAAGAAAAGCAGCAGCACTCATAAGTTTTAGGTGGATGCCTTGACAATTAAAATAAAATAGAAAGGAAGAAATAAAGTATAAAGTAAAACAGAAAACAAACTTTTAGATATAGAAGATGCATCACCCAGAAACTGCCTTCCAACTAGATAAATATTTTCTTTATGAATATTTCCCCCTGAATTCCAGACTTCTATAGTGGCCTTGACACAGTGGAAAACAGAACTAAAATTTAACACAGAAAAAGAAAGGCAAGAGTACAAGTTTGCATCAGAGAACTTTCAAGATTCTCTCATGATACTTCTAATTTTTTAATTAAACAGTCAAGATTTACATAATCTGTACTAAACTAGATGATGAGAACTCAAAAAAACCATAAGAAGTTGCTATGAGAAGGTCTTACACCGAGGACATTTCTGAAACTCTGTTTATATTTAATTGTTTTGTGTCAAGTAAAGAAAGGAGTGGTAGCTTTGTTTCTTAACAGTACTGTCATTAAAAGCCAATTGAAAAATCATATAACAGAAATGAAATTGAGTAAAGGAGTATAAAATAGCCTATAAAACTTATAAGTGTTTCAATTTAAAGATATTAGAAGGCAATTTAAGAGTGCATTTTAGATGAACAGAGAAAGCTTGAAAATGCACCATCTGCATTTTCTCATAAGCAATTATTAAGTATGTGATGATAATTGAGAGAATTAAATGCTTCTGAAGGCAAAGAAAAATGATTGTTTTTATTGCCAAATGCTAGAGACTACATATAAAACTTCAGTTCTCTGGAACTACAATTAGGTTTAAAAGTTCGTTAAAATGTTTGAAGAATTGATATTTATAAGAGTTTAGAAAAAAGTGTTTTTTGCAAACGTTTTTAAATGAAGTCATAAAAATGTTATCACATACTGATGTGTTAGCTTTACATTAAAAGAAACGCAGACTAAAGATAGCTATCATACTGTTTGTAGACTAACAGTTCAGAGATCTGAAAAAGACTGGTAACCCAGCCAGCCAGTAGACTGTGCAAGACTGCCCAAATACTGTGGAATTTTGTAAGCAAAGGGAATAGTGAAGGAGACTAATAAATCCTAACAAATCCAACAAGGCTTTTTTTCCCCTTAGTTATTAAGCTATGATCCTAAATATGTACAATCTTAAAATCACTACATGAAGATTAATATTTTTAGATTTAAAAGTATGTTTACTAGAAAACATAGAAAGTTAATTTAAAAATTCATAGCCTTATAAGTAACTAATTTAACAAGTCATGCTTAGTTACCCATATCCAACCCAAGTTAGTTGATCACCCTTTCCATATACTGGACAGCAGATAACATATCAGCAAAATTAGTAATATCAAGGTCAGTTTCTGAGGACGAAGCAATTTGTTTTCAGGCAAACAGACCGTGGGAGTCACAGAGGTAGAGTTCACGTCGTGCTGTCCAGCGGGCGAACTCGGGAAGCCAGAGAAGTGAGCGGAGCGCTAAGATGCCTCCTCCACAGAGAGGGATAATGATGGGGACTGGACTACTGCAATTCTGCAGCTTGCCCACGGATGCTTGCTCAGCAGCTGCGCTTGTATTCAGCTAAAAGGCCTCCCCAAAATTTGAGTGCATCCCACTCACAGTGAAAGTCCATTTGCTAAATATCATCTAGAACTTCCTAGTGCCTGGGCTCGCTACCCTTTCCTGTTTCCCCCCAAAATACCGAGAACCCCGTGCTGATTATATTAAGGATATTAGGCTAGAATTGAAGTGAACAAAAAGTAAAGAAGAGGAAAGGTAGAGGGAGAAGACGGAAGGAACCTGATAAAAGGGAACTATGTTTCTAGTGCCACAACGAGGCATTATTTTACAGATACACATGAATATGTATAGGCATGTGAATAAATAACAGGCATAATTCAATTAAAAATTTGCTTAATTACACATGATGACCTACAATAACTGTATCAACTAATAACATTTTATTTTTTCATTAAAAATAATCATATATGCACAAGTAAAATTGTGCAAAAACTCTCCATGCAGAAAAGGACATTCTCTCAACCTAAGTGTATACAGAAAGGCAAAATCTTTCACAGAGCCATTCCAGACTTACTCATCAGCAGTGCACAGATGACTTATCCTAAATAACTGTTCTCACATTCGCAATGAAAACAAACATGAGCAGTACAATAACATGGGGACATGCATCTCTTGTTCCCACCAGCCCCTGTGAAAACAAGCAGAGCTGAGACTGTGAGAAAAATAGCAAAAATAAGTTAAACCCTCACTACGTGTTTGAAAATGTAAATATTTATTTAAAGAACAGACTGAAAAGTTTCTGTTGGACAGGCAGGGAACAAAAAAAACGATATTCAGTAATACTCAAGAATCTCAATTCACATCTTTGCAAAAGTAGAAAAAAAAAAGGGGGGCAAATGGATAGTGAGCTATAGAAAATAGCTAATTTTACTTTCTAGTTTGCAGGAACCCTTTTCACAAATTCTTGCCCCAGATGGCCTTAGAGTAACTCCAAGTTTGCAAGTGTGCATAGAGGAAAAATCAGAAAAGATTTGATACTTCAAATGAGGATAGGAATTCAAACTGCTTACATTAAAAGCATTAAAAAAAATCTCCTGTAAAGGAAATGTCATAAAGCATTGTCTCTACAAACAGAACTGATCTGCCTAAAGTTTGTTGGGTACAGACCTGGCCTTTTACATGGAAAAAAAGTACATTCTCCAAAGAGAAGAAGCTAACCCAGAATGATATGGAAACATGTTAGTAGGACAGTTTTAGAGACATCTCTGCAGCAAGCTGTAGCTGATTCATGAGCAAATGAGGGACAGGTTCAGATCCAAGAAGCTTAAATAGAATGAATGAAAATTTTAGCAAAGTGAATGAAGCAAGAATGAAATATTAGCAAAGTGATAAATGATGCTAACTTTCTTAAAAAAAAAAAAAAAGTACAGTAGCAGTATGCATAAAAAAAATGATTCCCCCAAAGACAGGAGTAGTAACCATGCACAAACTTATTGGGCAAATTAATGGGACCTGGGGTAGGCAGACAAGGGCAGAATCACTATACATGCCCTGATCCTTCTACTCTTTCCCTAAGCATGTGCTACTTACTGCTCTTGAAGACTGGCTACTAACTCCTGTGTTGAATAACAGCCTACTAAATCCAAACACTGCATAAAGAAGGATGCAGCAAAACTAAGCCAGAGTTACATGAGTTGCATAGCTGACCAAGTTCTTTATTTTTTATCACATTGTTAAATAACCCTAATTCTTGTCCTTCAACCAAACACAGGAGAATTGGTCTGTATTTAAAAAGAGAATAAAGCTTACTTGTTCACATGTGAAAGAAGCATCTGGTTGGAAAACAACTAATGTACCCAATCCTCACAAAGTTGCAGTGAAAACATAAGAATTTAATTTTTGAAAAAATTTTTCCTCCTCTTGGGAAAACAACTGAATAGCTACATGAAGCTGTAACACTTTTATTTGGCTTACACATTTACTGTGTTGTTGGTTTTCCTTTTCTATATTGCAAGCTGGATGAAGCACTGTGATGTCTGCAGCAAACATTACAGCAGATTTCCCCCTGAATCCATCCTGTGGTAGGTGTCACTGCTCAGATGAAAGCTGTCCTTTACTGTGCCAAGTTCAGTATTCCACCTATTCCAAGAGCTGAGGGACAGGAATGTCCTCTTCAGTAAGCATGCGTTCTCATGTTTACGCTTTCCCATAAGCTTAGGATACAAGTGTGATCTGATTTGATGACTATTCATGTGTAGTTTATTTATTCTAGAATTGCTTATTTTTCTAGCGAGCTTCTGTTTTTCAGATTTCTGCTATCTGTGACTACAGCACAGAAAATACAAATAAACTTGCTCAGGGTCATACATAGTGTTGCCTCAACACCTCTTGGCTTCAAAATCTTTTTTTCCAAGTGTCACCTAAAAAATTCAGCGTCTTACATTACTTCCTCATCAAATTCAAATTCCTCATAGGAAACAAGTAAGACTATTGACCACACTGGCAAAAATCAGATTTGTTCATTCTTCAAACATAACTGTGAATCAGTTCTCAGTGCCCCTTGGGCCACTGTTACCTAACGTTCCATTAGCCCACTTTTTAAGCAAGGAAAAATGCAAGTTCCTATAAATTTTTATTCCCACCAATTATAACCCCCATCTGTATCTCATCCCACCCCAACATCAAAACAAGACATGTATTTATAAAAACAGAGTTAGCCTTCAATGATCTTTCAAGATCTGAAGATGGTTTACATATGTATAAAGCCAACTAAATATTACAATTCAGTATTTAAATAAATGCATAAGACAATTCAGTAGGACAGAGTATGTTATTTACGGAAAGGTTCCAAATGCATATAGTTATTTTTTTAGACACACAGGCAATAAGAACCAAACGTTAAAGACCTTTTTGTCACTTAGAAAAACTGGGTTGGTAATTGGTGCATCATATGCATTCCCGGTAAGAGTTTGTTCTCTGAATTGTACTCACATTGGCAGTCAACTGAGTTGTCAGAGCTGACACTTTTTCTTGGGATGCATCCAACTCTCTTCGTAGCTTGCGAATCTACATATTTTAAAAAATCACTTTACTGCACCTTAATATGGAGAATTGTAATAGCAAGACACAAAAAGCAGAGTGTCTTGACAGAACATTTATGCCTGTCAAAAAAAATGTGCTCGTACCTCTGACTGGCACTTCTCTTCAGGCTGTAAAATAAAAACAGGAAAATACATGAGGACATTGCAACAGTTCATAACCAGCATGTCAAGTTTCCTGCATGTAAAACTCAAATAAGAATTTCTTATTTAGGATTTCCACATCCATATTCAATCCAGAATAATCTCCTAATTTATTTACTCCACAGGAGAAAGAAAGCAGGCTACTTGCACAATACTGTTTCCTGCAGGAAAAACGCCAAATTCTGGCTTCATTTCCCAGCCTGCCAAACAGCAAGCCTCTGAGTTTGAACTGGGGACAGGTCAAGTCCTGGCTCAGTGCATAAGGGACTGCACGAGGCTCAGGAGAGCCAGTAGTGTCACACAACATGTGTGGTCCTGGGCAAATCCCTTATTCCCAGCCTCAGCTTGCCAGGATGGAGACCATACTTTTGCATTCCACAGTGACGCTGTGAAAAAACTGACTACCGTTTGGGTGCTGTCTAGGCGCTGCGGTGATGAAAAGCTGAGGACCCACAGCTAGTTATCTGAGCATGCAAAGTGAACGTACTGACTTCCCATTGTGGCCTGCACAGTGAAACTTTGGTTATTATGGCTAGCTTCTAACCAGAGTTATCAGCTAAGCAGAACTATATGGCAGGAAGCTACACGCTCCACTATCCTTGTGTAAACACGTCCAGTACCAGCCATCATAAAAATTATACCCATCAAACCACACTATTAGGAGCCACTCCTGCTGGGCAGCAAGCAACACAAGACAGGAACTTAAGACAGTAACTGCAGACTGCTCCTCGCGGCTCTCATGGTTATAAACGACAGCCCAGAGGAAAGGTCTGTCTTCCATCCTTCCAGCATGTTATCGGTTTTGGCTTCATAGAGACCTTGCTTGAGGCAAGGTTAATGACAGGCAGTATTTTCAATCATTTATTATCACGGTCTTAAGGCTGTGTTACACGTATAGCCTGCTTATAATTAAATAAGTATGTGAAATAATATACTGTGTTGGCCTGACAGACCTTTCTTCACAAGCAGTTATGCATGCTCTTCCAAGAGCAAGCCCTTTAATGTACTATCATACCATGCAAGCTTGTTTCAGCTGTGGATGTGTGGTAAGCCTGGGGTTGCATCATACTTGCGCAACCATTTGAAATTAAAGACTCTCTTCAATTAACACATATTTCAGAAGTTAATTATTACCCACTGTTTGCTTTTTAAAAGGTTATGTTTTAAGAACACCCCAAAACTGTGATTGTAGCTTGCCAGAAATACATGATCCAGCTTTAATAGAGCTAGCTCGGATGCTGAGAGCAGTGAAGCCACAGGGTTTAAACATCAGCTGCTGAATACTTCCGTACAGTCCTGTGTGCACTGGAACCCGGTCCGGCCCCAGGTCACTGCAGTGAACACCCTAACTAGCTAGAAAAAAGCTACGCAAGGTATGGTGTACATGTCGCAGCCTCACCTCCCCATTAGCCTTAATTTAGTAAGTCTTCCATATTACATGTTCTAAATAGAAAATCCTTCATGAGACTGTTAAAATAAGCAAATGCAACACACATTTTTAAAACATTGTATTTTCAAACTCCAGTAAACCTTATTTCAGGATCAGATAACCTAAATGAATACATACTTGTGGAGAAAATATTACTGCCATAGTGAACAGTAACGGCTTCTTTACAATTATTAAAACCTATGCTATTAAAAAAATCTATTTAAACTATGCAAATCCTTAATAGAAGGTTGAAATGACTTTATTCAGCAAATTTAAAGTTCAAATCTCCTCAGATCCATTGAGGTCCTTTGCAGCAAAACCTATTTAGACTAGCTGTAAAACATTGATTCAAAAAATGAATTGCTGTCTAATGGGGATACTGCTGAACATCCACAACTTTTTTAAGAACATAAATATTTCTCTAAGAGCTAGTATACAGAACACATTCAAATGAAAAGTGCATTTTTCTCCTTCTTGGATGACAAAAGTAACTTGTACAGTAAGACCAGTCAATTCAATAATTTGATTAGTAAACCCAGATTGTTCATTTCATTATACTCACTGTTGAATAAATAGAAGATGTACTGGACACCAAAGAGAGAGAAGAACCATGCACTAAAGGAAAGGAAATAAACAAGCTGCATATAAATACAGTAAGCACATAGTGGAATCATCTCACATCATCTATCACCAACTATCAGCCTACTGAGGAAATATTTTCAGAAATTTCATCATCCATCATAAACTTAATTACATTATTGTCCTAATAACGCTCAATTTGAAGAAAATACGTCCAGCTAACACAATCCACAAACTTTGATTTGGTAGAGCTGTTTTAACAATGTAATACGAACAGTATTTGGGGGGAGCGAAGGGCTGTCAATAAGGTTAAAAAGAAAAGTTTTGATGACAATTTTTTTTGGAAATAGATATTTCTCTGGGCTGTTTATCTTAAGATTGTTGCAAAAGGGCATATTCAGGACAACAAAGAAGCAAATTCACTGAAATGCAGGAGAGATTACAAAAGTAAATTTATCTACTTCATCTTTAGATTTAGATCAGATTTCCAGGGGCTTTTTGTTTGTCTTTTCTTTTTAAGGAGCTCAAACACAGAAAGGTGGAGATGGCACGAGAGGACCATGACCCCCAGCTCCAGGATCTAACCAGGTGCTCCAGAAGAAGATTCTGAGCACCCAGGTCAAAAACCTCTGTCTAATTTTGGGGCTCTGAATTGTCCTCTGGAAGCAACTATACCTTTCTGCTGCCTATAGGAACTGTAGGGGTGTCGATGATCTGAATGCTCCCTCTCCTTGCAGCTTTGTGTGGTCTTTTTTAAAATAATAACATTTCATTAGCAAGACAAAGTTCTTTTTCTCCTACAAAACTGACCTGAGTGAAAACATGGCTATAAAAGCTTTTCTGGAAAAGAATCAGGTTCAAACAGTTTTTGCATTTAAATATACATTCGGTAAAAGGCATACATATACATTGATTCTTCAGGTTATTACCATTACCCTGATGTTAGGATTTACATAAAACATCATTTTCTTTTTGATTATGTTGTTAAAAAAACAACTACCTGAAGCTATTATTTCTGTTAATAAAACACACAAAATTACCTTTTTTATTTTTAGAAACAAAATACTTCTACTGTAGCTTTCATTCTAAGTAGATGAATTTCATACAAATCATACAAAATCATAAGTGTTAATCGCTTTTAATTTCATCTAAATACTGCTGCCAAAAAAAGTTTAGAAAAGCTGCCATTTTGCTCTGATTACCTACTGAAATTCTCCTACATTCATAATAAATGGGTTCTGCTTTCCCATTGACATTATATCCTAAGGCAAGGCTGGAAAGAGAAGTAAACAGAGTCTGAGTTGGCTTCTGGAGGAATTTAAGACAATTTAAAAACCCACAATAACGTAAGAAAGTCACACCCATTAGCTTTTCTGGTTTGGTAATATTTTCAATTAAACTGATGCTTATAGTTAGATGCTAAAGACTGCACTGCATTAAGAACAGAAAAATAACTAGAATGAGTCAGACCTAAGGTCTGCCTAATCGCCTGTTCCATCTCGGGCTGAGGCGCAGCGAATGCTCAGGGAAAGGACTGCAAGAACAAGGCAGGTGTTCAGGGATTTTTCCCCAGGTACACCTCTGCATCTTCCGACAATCAAAAGAGATGGAAATTCCTGAGATGGAAGTTATGTTCAGACTATTATCTTTCATACTCGCTGTGACCTATCTGCCATTAACTTGCTTAGTAACTTTTGAATCCGCTGATACTTTTTGTCTGTAACAAAAAGGTCGTCTTCAGCTAAAAACAATACTTCTTTGCAGTTGTTTTAGACCTCCTGCCAAATCAGTTCCTTGAGTGCCTCCTCATTGTTGTGATATGGGACGTAATGAATAACTGTCCTCTTTAGGATGCACTAAACTATATATTATCACCTCCTTCAGTCATCATTTTTCCAAGCTAAAGATTCCTAATCTGTTCAAACTCTCTTCATATTATAGGTGTTATGCACTTAAGGTCTCCTTGTCACCTTTCTTTGCACCTGTATTTTATCCTTACGGTAACTTTTTTTTTTTTTTTAAAGCTGGAATGACCCAAGTGTGGGTAATATTCCACAAGACAAACAACGGACTCTTATAAATATATTGTTATTTTCTGGTTTGCTTCCCTGTACCATTCCTTTGTGCAGTTTTCACTAACTAAATAGTGATGAATTCAAGAAAGCAACCACACCAACTGCCCAGACAAGAAACCGATCATCTCACACTGGAAGGGGACACAGGCACTTTTAAGTTAGCATCAACTGGAATATTTAAGACCACCTTGGGACTTTAAAGGAGAAAAGAAGAAACAAAGTGAAAAAGGGAAAGAACATGCAACTCTGCTTGGGAATCAGATTCCTGCCTAGTAAAACACCACTACTGCATCACTTGAATGTGTATATAATTTGAGACTTCTAGTTTCAAGGACAACCAAGGAGTTAATATTTTTGTGCAATTTATTTTTAAAGTATCTGCAGATGGCTACTTATGGCTATTTAATTAGGAGCCTGAAGGCAGCTATGCTCTTGATGTAATTCCTGTTTGCTGCAGTTAACATGCATCTGCACGCAGACTACAAACCCAAATTGTTTTGGAGCTATTATTTTAAAGCACTATAACTGCACATGCAACCATGTATTATTTTAACACTAGGAAAAAACAGTGCAGCCATGATCAGTTGTCCAAACAGTAGAAAGAAAAACAGGTATTTTGGTCAGTAACATGGAAGGAAATGAAAAATCAATAAATTATATCCCCAAAACAATTTATTTCACTCCCATTTCTCAAGGAGGTTAAGGTATCAGGTCTGGAGGCAGTAGCAGCACAGCTCTTGGGGAAGACTTACTCCCTGGAAGCAGGGAAACCGGGTAGCCAAGAGACTGGTTAAATATTAGGTTGTGCCTTTTCCCTGAAGTTCTGGATACTTTGGAGGCTGCTCCTGCTGGCATCTCCCCAGCCCTGAAACCCTTCATAGTGAAAGAATCAGAAAGACTAATGTTTCCACCTAAATGCTGTCTTGTAAGAAAATATGACAGTATTGTACACCATGGAGACAAAAGAAAAAAAAAGGCTTTTAAGAATAAAATCCTGGCCCTGCTGAAGTTAATGAGAATCAAATATCTTGCAATCCTATGTGCCAATAAATAATTCAGAGGTAGGTTGGTAAGCATTATTTAAGACATCGATTTACACTCCATTGACGCTAGCTGATTGTTTTCACAACAATATATGTATAAAATGAATTCAGCCATTAACCACAAATTGAATTTCTATAATACTTTTCATCTGTTCTCTCAAGGGGTGCTCACTCTGTGAAGGTGAATTAGATTCACAGGTTTGAAAGCACAGAAAAACATACACACCATATTCAGCACCACGTGCTCACTTGTAACTTTTGATTAGCTGAGCTCCATGGCTGCTTTCAGTAAGGTTACAGAAGTGACAGAAGGCCTTTAATCTGAAGGTGAAAAAACAGAGACTGCACAAAAACTCTCATCACATCTGATAAAATATTATTATCCTTTTAGGTGCCAAAAATATAGGAACATCTGAGTAGGACTACTTCATCAGCACATTCACAGCAGGGTCAAACTCCTTCCTCATATAAAAGCAGTATTTTTCCACTGGCTTCAGGTCCATGACTTGATAGGGTGTTCTTAGACTTAACTTTTTGGTTTAAAAAGGTGAATGAAAAGTGCTTTGAAGAACATTTGGCCTGGAAAACTCTTCCATTTTCCTTTTATTTTTTAAAATGATTCCTCCCACAAACATGTAATACTTTTTAAAAATGTTCTTCTGGACTAGCCTCTCTCCCATACAAGAATTTCTGAATTCTAAAATATAGTTTATCCTCCCATATGCCAAAATGGATTAGCTGCAGTCTTATGCATATTTAAAACAATAAAAGAACAAGGTTACAATTTCTTCGAAGATGTCTTGGATAACAGTTGAATAAGTTTTGCTATGGTAGCTCTTTCAAATAATCTAAATGTAATAAAGAAGCAGTGATTTAAATTCATTCACTGATTATATTAAAGGACTCTTCAGTAAGAGAGGGACTACTCATCACAATGGCATTCAACTGACCTCCTCAGTCAATCTTTGACTATTTATGATCATCCAGCTTTCTGCAAGCATGGCACAAAAAAGGGTCAGTTCCTGCAAGGACACAGTTTTCAGCCCTGCAGGGTTATTCTCATCATTTTCAACCCCTAATGACGATCTTCAGCCGTGAGCCTCTAAAACACAATTAAATCTAATGGAGTTAGATTGGCTGAATTCAATAAAGAATTAGCCCTGAATCTTCATGAAGCTGTATCCAATACAGTGGGTTCCCACCCCCAATGGCTTTTGCTCAACAGAAAACTGATGGGGTAACTGATATCTCCAGGAAGATACTTATGGCTCTTAAAGACCCCTACAAGCAACGTGGTTCCCAGGCATGGCTGGCTCTATATGAGTGGCAACAGTGGTATGCTGGTTTTGACACTGCTGAGTAGATGCAGATCTTTCATGGTGGAGGAAGCAAGTCAGCAAAGACTTCTGTGACCCATACTGATAAAGCACCTGAGACCCAGCCAACTCCCCATCCTTGCTAAAATGGAGATTTCAGACTCTTGGAAAGCTAATGCCATCGCCTTCCTATGAACCATTCCCAGAGCTCGCCCTGTCCTTGACTTCCGAAAGTATGTGTCATGTGTTTCGTGACATGTAACCATATGGGGTTTTAACATGTACTCATAGCTCAGGCAGGTTGGATACTCCTGCTACAGCCATAAGGTTGCTAGCTGAGTAGCAATCAAACTAAATATTCATACACAGGTAAACTGCTGTTTCTTCTTATATTTACATGGACTTCTTTAATCAGGTATGACTACATAACTGAAAAGAAGACAGAGGAGGAAAAAACAAAGAGTCTAGATGTTTTGAAGAACTACTTAAGCCCCTTTTGTGAAAGGTATGTGGATACAAATGCATGACATTCAGGAGAAACAGCAAGCAAAGCCATTCTGAATTCAGATTAAATATTTAAAAATTAGCTGGGATTATAACAACAGTCTGGCTGATGTCAATTATTTATACTACAAAACAGAAGTGAAGAGAATCAGGTTCAGGAGAATATTCCTATTCAAGAAAATACTTTAACTTGCTAACTTTAAACATGAACTCGAGTCCTTCTGAGATCACTTAAAATTAAACACAGGATTTATTTAAATCATTTCTTCAGTAGTGATGGACTAGGTACAATACTTACACACTTGCTTAAGTGTGTCCAGAAAGATCACTGAACACAGCAAGTATCATCAAAACAAAAATGACTATGGCTGAAGATCTATATAACACCGAGAATTCTACACTCTCTAAAATGACTCCTACACTGAATTAAAAAGCACTAAATTAACAGTTGATTTAATGGAGAGTGCTATCTTTGGATCATTCCAAGCACTTTCACATACATTACTGACCTTCTTCAAAGCCATCACGGAATGAGCCGGAGCGGCTCATTGTCCTGCTTTTCTCATCCAGGGACATTGAGCTATTCCTGAAGCGTGTGTCACTGTAGGGGTCATACGGACCGTCTGCATTGGAAAGGCTGTGAGTCCGCAGCATGGTTGGATTTGACAAGCTCATCTGGGCGGCAGTGGTTGGGCTTGCTACAAGGTAAAGAATAAACACCAATTTAATTGTGAGACCCCAAATTCTCACGCCTGTTTTTTGTGCAACTACCAAAAAAGTTTTTTTTCTTTATTGTAAGATACAAATTTTTGCTGTCTTCCTCTCCAGTCTTCATTATCTTTCTAAATTCAATGGATTCACGTAAGAGGGATGTAAATCAAGCTAATGAATATGAAAACACAAGTAAATAAGGCCAGTTTAAACACTGGGTGGTAAGTCTATGCTTCTACAGACAAGCTCAATGAACTCAATAATACCTTGTAGGCATGAGCTAATTAATCCTCATTTAATTTGCAATAGTCCTTCCTCAAAAAGGAGTCAAATGCCCAAAGGAATTTAAACTAATCTTTTGCCTACATAGACCAAGCCCTGTGAAATATCCGCTTTAAAGCTTTGAAGCTCTAAGAAAGTGACATTTTATGTGTATTTAAGAGAAGTCACAAATTTTAACAAATTTAGTCTCCTAGTAGTTTAATATTTCAGAAGTATATTTCAGAATTTTCTTTACACAATGAGGTCCTAAGAATTATAAGTAGTACTCAGGTCAAAAGGTTAAAAGACACTCTACAAATATTAATTTTGCCTCAAAAGCCAATACTCTCCCATTCAATGTGGTTTAGAATAGAAAACTTCCACTTCAGTTCCATATTTTTTAAAGAACTTTCATGCTAAATTATATCCAGTGTTTACTAAGGACAGTTTTTATGGAAACAACTGCTGTTGAACTAACAGGTTCCCTTTTTTATATTGTCTTTGCCTGCTTCTAAACACTCCATCAACTGACACAGAATTCTGCTGAAAATTTAGAATTTTGCCTCCTGATCCCTAGTTTTCATGCTGTACTTGCCTCTAGGCACCAATTACATGATTATATGAGGCACTGATTAATTTGTTCTTTTAAAGAGTTACTTCTTTTTATGTAGAAAATACAGTAATTCTGTCTAAAGGTGCTCAACTTTCCTATCAACATTAGTTATTAAAGTAAATACAGTGGCATCTCTTGACTCCAACAACTCCAAACTCTTTTATTAAGAATACAGTTAAATATCTTTTTTTTCTGTTAGTTGCTCAAGGCCAAATAGGTTTTAAAACATATTCATGTTACTGATCTTCAATATTCTCCATAAAGAGTTAACTTTCTGAACCTATAACAACTACAACTTTTTGTTTGACTACCAATGTACTTTCATGAGCTTGACAGTTTGTTAGCTGTTGGCAATGTAATGACACTGTCTGTATATTCAGCTGAAATTTTGCTAAGTGTTGGTTTATTCAAAGATGTTTATTTAATCTTTTTTCTTTTCAGTACACTCAAAGAGAGGCTCTAAAATGTCACTGCTGCAATTCAAAACTGCACTAGAAATAGGTGACCGTGTAGGTTGTTGCAAATTCATACAGTAGAAAAGTTCACAAATATAGGCCTATTTTGCATATTATTTTTTTCGCTTTCTAGAATAGACAGAGAGGCTTTTGAAAGTCAAAAAGAAACAGAAGAAAACGGTTCAACACAACGCTTTACAAATGTCACTTAAAGACAGACAATATATACTTTAGAATTGATTTCCATATCTAAGCACACTGCAAAGGCACCAAATAATACTCAACTGCCATACCAGAGACAAGCACGTATTTTTGATAACTGGACCTTTCTAAACAGTTGCCCATAGAGTACACTGACTGCTTAACTTACAAGAAAAGGAAATATACACTGTTTAAAAAGGTTTTGTGTGAGATTACAGCTGGACCTCAATGTCTACAAGACTCAGTACCTGAGCAGACTTTCATCTTGCAAAAATCATTGCACATTTCACATTAGAATAAATACTTGTTCCTTATACAAAATATTTTGAGTGTTTCAACTTGAATGCCAAATTACAGATTAATGAAGAATGAGACTTCTACATCTTTCAAGATAAAAGCATGCAAATTACTTCCAGATATATTCTCTAGCCTATGAACACTTTAAATCAGTTTATTTCACCTGCTGATATAGTCAACTAATATCTGCAAAGCATTATGGAACCTGTTAAGCAACTTTTATTGTTTCCTTCATTTAAAAAAGTCTTTACTTTTATCAATGTAATTAAGTGAAGAAATGGCAAATTTTCTATCTTAAAATTCCCCTGATTTTTGCACGATTATTTCAGATTGAGCTTTGTCTGATTTTTGAACAAGCCAACTAAAAAATAAATATAAAGATTAAAATATCTTAGAATGATTAGACTGGCACACATACTATGAAACATGCTTGGATTTTAAAGAAGTGTTACACTAAGCAGGTAGGCAACATTTTAATTCCTTTAAACATAGCAAGGTGTGATGTTAACAAATAGCTCTACTGAATAGCTCACAATTTATATAAAGGCATCTGATTACTCATAGAAAAGAGGTACTGCAAGAACGTGACCTTTGGGCATCGGAGATAACAATGCTGATTAGTCGCACTCATTTCAAAGAAAAGTGCTTCCTGAGGTTCAAGGCGGTACTTGGAGCTACTGAAAAAGTATTATAGTGGGTAATACACTATTTTCAAGGCAGAACCTATTGCTATGATTATCAGAAGAGATAATTATTCACCAAGCTGAGAGAAGTTAAATCTAGTTCCGGAGGGTGATGTTATGCTGGATCCGGATGAAAACGGAGAATTGCTAGCAGTATCCTGAAGGCCTCCTGCTGAATGTGACCGTAGCCATTCTTTTGCATCTTCTTGATTACGAAGTTGGGATGAAGGAGTATACCTGTAAAAACATTTTTTCAAAATGAACTTTGACATTCATTTAAAAAAAAAAAAAAGAAATGTCACAAGACTTGGGGAGAGGGAAGAAGGAGAAGACAGAAAAACTCCCATTTAAAATTTAAGGATTAAAATGATACAAACAATACAATTCTGAGTAAAGGAGCTGTTCCAAGCCTAAATCATTTTATTTGGGTTTGGAAAAAACAACTTCTTTCCTCTGGCTTCAGTAGTAAACAAACTAGTAGTAAACAAAAAGCTACAGATAGAAGTAGTGCCGTGTAGTAGTGTGGAAATGTAGTGTGTGTGCATATGTATGTGCGACTGAAAAATAAAACCACAATTTGGAAATCCTTTCCTTTCCTTAGGTTATGCCAAAATTGTATCATTATTTTTATATCTTGGTCCATCTCAAAACTTAGCTGGCTTTTTGACATATTATAATCAAATTCAAGTCAACGAAGCCATTATCAGATTAAACAAGTTGTGCCACAATAATTCACATTACAGAGACATTAACATAAAAGTTGTTGGAAGCATACCCCATTTAGTTCAAGACTAACAGTATTAGATCATCATAAGGGGGCCTGTGCTTAGGCTTTTCTGAAGGCAAAGGAAATAGTGGAAATCTTGTCCTTGCTGACACCAATGGCAAAACACCAACCAGCAGCCTCAGCTCAGCCAGAGTTTTAATCATGCTTTTGTATCTGCCTGAGAAGTAAGTAGGTTATCACAGGAGTTATGTGGTAGGATACAGGTACCAACAGAAAGAGCGTAACGGAAGCACTTGCTTCAAAACAGCGAGACGATGAGAACCTGCTAAGTGACACAACGACTGCCTGCTGATGGGTCTCAGTATCTGTGTTACACTGTGCCATCTGGTTTTGAGAGATATTTATGAGTTACTAAGCTCTCCTTCCAAAAATAAAACAATTGGAGCCTACTATTTAAAATCCAATCAGTTGATACGATCTATTTAATTAATTAGATTCCATTTGATTGGATACTATACAGAAAGATGCAATTTATTAAGACTATTTTAAATAAATGTGAGCACTACAATAATTAACACTGCAAAAACTCAAACTATTTTCAAAAAATATATTCATTCTTATGTCTCACCACTCAAGCAACAGTCCCCGCCTGAAGTCTATCTATCTGCACCTCTTAAGTTTTGCACATATATATCAGTTTTACTAAGAAAGGGGCTTTAAACAGTCATTTTACTTCAAATCACTAAGGATTTTTTTTCAGCATTAATACCTACCTCTTCAGCACTCAAATGTTTCAGTCTTAAAAGAGAGTCTTGATTTATTAGAGACATACTTGACAACCACAGAAGCATCTTAAACAAAAATTCCATTTTAAGAAATGCTTTTAGCACTCAGCTTCATGTGATAAAGCTGCTGTGAATAACAACATGTATAGCACAGAATAAACTGCAGCTGCAATTTCAAGGCATCAGCTTGGTGATCCTAAAAGCAGCACATAGCAATTCTGAAGTTGCAATTTTCTAAATTGTCTAAGACATTTCCTGTAAATTCTGCAACACTTAAAGCATTTAACTAACAGACCTAATGTTTATAATCTTGTTGGATTGCTTGTATCAATGGAAAAATCTTTTTCAGTGCAATTTTTTAATGTTATATAAATCACAACCTTAGACATACACAAAATGTATTAGAAGACATTTGCCAAATATTTGTCAGCTGGGGGATTTTTTTGTTTTGTTTTCTTCTAGAAGGGTAAAAATTATCTCTAGTGACCTATATATATATGTATTCTGAAGCAAATATCTTTTTAAACCCAGTATTTCCAATCTCATCCTAAAAGGTTCAGCATGATATTGAAAATCTTTTCTTTTCTTCTATCAACATCAAGATTCCTGGGGCTGCATCGTGAAAATGATTTCACGTCATTTCACATAATAGCCATAAAAGCTGCAAAATTATTGTTTTCAGATCAAGCCCAGTGATGGATTATGAGATGCTTTTCAGCAATTCAGCCAGCAAAAGCCACAGTTCTTGCTCAAGCAGAGAAGCCACTGGATGGAAAAAAGGACAGTGGTAAATGGCCTTCTTTGAGGATTACAAAAAGGAAGAGAAAGAAAGAAAGAAACAAACAAACAAAAAAACAGAGATTGTTGCCACCTCTTGCTATCACCAACAGCCACAACAGAAACACAAAGCAAACTCCAAAGCCACAACAAAAGCTGTTATACTGTGTGGAAACACCAATACCTGAGTCCCTTCTTAGGCAAAGTGTTCCTATCAAGATGTGGGTCGCTGCAGAAAAGTTAAAAGAAAAGAACTTCAGAGAAGAGCAAAAGGGAAGGATTAAGAGCAGGCTGAAGAAGGAAGTACAAACATCTGCATCCTCTTTTCAGAGGAAAAAGTGCTGAGCCTTTCCTAAAGGAACATGCAAAAACCTCCTAACCCACGCGTGGATTTTCATGAACATGCATCTGATGATACCATGCCAATGAATCTAATCTGCTCACAAAGTGGTTTTGCCATTTCTCCTATCCACAATGAACAAAAATGGCTTTTTAAACATAAAAATACTGTGTGTCAAATGAATGCTTAAAAATATGTATTTCAGAAGGCATGAGGCGGATTATTTGTGAAAACTGATGAGACTCTCCAAGTCCATAACGCCTCCCTGTCGGGTTTTTTCAGCAGCCACCATTTAGGGAGTGCAGCTAGTTACTGTTATGCAGCTGCAATGTATGACAGTAAAAGCACTAAGCACAGCCCGTTTAAATTTCCAAATTTTAGCTTAAATTCCATTACCAAAGTAAAATGAATCTATTAGCCTTCCAGACCCCAAATATTTAATAGTGTGTGTTTTTATAGTTGATGAACTTGTAACTGAACAGAGTCTGTTAATTTGTTTTTAAAGGAAATATACACATGCTTAAATATATTCATTTAATGACAATCCTTACAGCTAAACTACAGCTGATGCTCAGCGTGGGAGCGACTAAATTGAAACAGATAGCAAAAGCGAGCTGGAACGGTTAGATTCAGGCCATCTTTCCCCAACTCTTGCATTCATTTTTACAACGATGGATATACACAAGTCTCCGCAAAACACTCATGAACCAAACTGGAATAAAGGACTGACAACACTGAATGACACTGGGACTTCATGACAAAAGTGACAGGCCTGCAACGTGGTGGAAGGAAAGCAGCATGCCAGAGGAATGCTGAAATGCTAGTGAGAGTTTAGATTGGTAGAAAAAAAATTGCAAGGTTTTCAAATGCCTTTGGCAAGGAAATGAACAAACAAAAAAACCCACAAACCAAAAAATGCTCCCCATAACAACAGCAACAACAAAACCATGCCAACTCTGCCATATGCCGTTCTCCAGATTTAAGTAGATCAATGAGGTATTTGAGTGGACTCTCACTGGCATGTCTCTGTGTCAGTTCACACCTGAACAACACACACGGCAAAGGACTCAGCTGAGCACAGTCTTTCACAAAACAGTTTGCTTCACCGAGATGGGCAACAAGACCTACAGCCTTTGTGCATTCTCCTGTCCTGAGACAGCATTACCTGTCCTGTCTCCTGGGCAAAGTATTTCTGCAGAATTTGGGACTAGCAGCAGGGGAAGAAAGAGGGCTAGAAAAATCAGTCCAGTAAGACAGAAAACAAGAGAAGGAATATTAGAATGAAAAGAGCAGAGAACAGAAAGGAGTTGTTATTCAAAAAAAAAAAAAAGAAAGAAAGAAAACAAAACTGTCAGAACATCATTTTCAGCATTAATTTTCTTTCATAAAGATGCAACTACAAAACTGTTGCTGACTAAATAATTATACATCAGGATATAGCTGATTTSCCACATTTCCAGGCGTACTGCCTTCTACAAAAGGTCAGTCACAGAACGTGTTGCAAATTGGAGTCTGTTTTATCAAGACAGTAGCCTAATGTGCTTTTAATACAGCTCTGATGCTGAAAAAGCAGTTCCGTTCCCTCCTCCCTGGTCAGTCTGAAAAATAATTCAGATGATCATTTTTCAGTTGGCTCAGTCTCCCAACCCAGTTCAGTATGTATTCACACAAATGCTTGTAAAAAAAGCGCTGTAGAGAGCAACCAGGGTGGAGGAGGCAGCTGGGAGAGGCAAAGGAGGGATCAAGTGGCTAGGGAGGCAGGGACTTCTCTTTTCAGCATGACCTCCAATTTAAGTTTGTCAAATTGTAGTCTTCTGTTCATAAACCATTCCCATCATGACAGCACTCAAGCGCCCACAGTCCAGATTCTAACTTTATCAAATGTTATAAAACTGAAGTTTAACAAGAAATAGTTGACTTCTCAAATTAAAATTATAACAGTGATGGAGGTTTTTGGAATACCACTATCGGATCAACTAACAGTTGATTTTTGGAAGGATAATACATGATGCAAAATTCAAAAATTAGGTATAATACGGTAGCAAAAAAAGTTACTGCACTGGCTCCTGCAGCAAACGAGAAGTCTCACCTGAACCAATCCTCTTGCTCTGAACTGGGCTCCTTGCCTAAAATGGTTTCTTTGTATGTTTTAGCAATATCATTCAGTATTATCTTGTAAGAATGATAATTTGAATCACAATTGCAGTGTCAGTTAGTGCCAGGACTTCACTCCTATTGAGATATATACAAGCTTACAGAAACAAGAGAAAAACCTACAAACCTTTCAGACAATGTAGTCTTAACACTGTTGGTTCGGACAAAGGGAGTCAACGAATCATCTTTGGAGGCTGGAATCAAGCCAGTAGAGGAGTTATGGCTCAGCCCACCTCCACTGCTCAGAGAGATATCAATGGATTCACAGCTGGTATGAAGACTGCTGACAGACTGATATCCAATGCCATCCTTGCTAACAGCAGAAGAGCTACTTGCGTTGGTACCCCACGTTAAACTGTTGGAAGGAGCTGAATGTGCTGAACTGGGACTAGAAGCTAGTGGAGATTGGTTCATGTCTGTGTTTTTACTATACAGAGGACTGCTACCCCCACTGCTCAGCACACCACTGCCAGATGGTGAATCGAGATTACCCTGCTGGTTCATAGTAGCATGAGGATTGGAGATGACCACTGAATTTTTCATATTTTCCGCTGTTGTGATGGGAACTTGTTTACTAGGCTTTCCACCAAAAAGTCTGTAAAAAAAGACAACATGAAAAATATATAAAATGGAATATTAAATGACTAATGCAAAGATATTTTATACCTAGATCTTTTATCTTCTTAGCCTCAGAAAACCAACATTAAGAAAACAATCTTAGATTGGACATAGACTATAGATTTATATAAATCCTCTTGTGTTCACTGTGCTTTCAGTCAAGTCCAGAGACAATTACTGTAACTTCAAATCTATCTTAGGTGTTTTCTTCTCTGAATCATCAAATAATACCTTCACAAAGCTAAAATACAGCTTCACAGAACTAATATACAGCCATATTATCTTCTGCTCCTCAATGAAAAAAGATACCAGAGAAATATAGCACTGATTAATCTGAAGCACGGAACATTAGAGGCTGGAAGCTTGTTGTCCAGGTAAATTCTATACAAATCGCTGAATGCTCTGCACAGAAGCAGCATCTGGAGGGATGTAACAGTAAAAATATTTACTGATATCAAGTGTAGGCTTGTCTCATTTCAGAAGCTAAACTGTCTGAAAACTAACTTTTTGGGTGTAGGATTAGATTTTATCTGGTTTAGCAGCTTGAACTGGCTCAGTAAAGATCAGATGAGGGCCAGAACCAGTGCAAAGGAGGGGATATAAAAGCATGGTTGGAGGAGGATGACTGCAGTTGCTCCGACTTGCATCACTGGTGACTGTTGTGCCACTGCACCCTCAGTGAGGACAGCACATTTCAGCTCCCTCATAACAGTTACGGGGAAAAGTTCTCAGAAGTGCGAAACTGTCTTAGAGATACATGTGCTTAAGATTAGATTCTCAAATATTTTATAGCTGACCCTCAAAATTGAGAGATGTATAGCTTTCGACTCTAGCTTCAAACATCCTACAGAAATAAAAAGTGCTTCTGTTTCTGCCTTTTAATCCTTTTAACTGCATTTAGAACCTTAGTTTTCCTCAAACATATCTATATGGATTTACTATTTCCATATCAACAGTATATAGCATTAGGAAAGAAATCTTTCAAAGATGGTGTCTGTGTGACAGTAGCCCTCAGCACAGACGACTAGGGGCACTCCTAGCCAAGAGCTCCCACAGACATACAGGTGGGTATGTACCAAGTGGAATTTTCTCTTGAGTATGCACAAGTTGTCTGCACAACACAGGTACATGAAGTCTGTCCAAGATTTCCCAAAAACACAGGCTGTGTAATATAGCTAGTCCCCTTATAACATATATGTAGTAAGTCCAGTGATGTCCAAAAGCACTAGGCTTACTGCACATGTGCTATCTGCAGCTTCAATGTACGCGTGCACTGTCTGGGACACTTCTACTGGATTGCCGCTGTTGTAGTCTTGCCACAAAGCCCTGGAACAACACTGCTGTCTCGGGCTGAGATGCCCACCTGCATCTACCTTATACCCAGCATTGCTCTAAAAGCTATGTCCTGATCCCCACAGCAGCTGACTTAGAGAGAGCAGTACGGACATTCACAAACCAGCACAGATCTGGTCAACCTGATTCACCTAGACTCAACATGGCACCTCATTGCTGAGGAGACTCCAACTTAGACAAGCAAAAGGCTTTAAATGATAAAACCCATTCTTACAGGGATTTAGAGTCTAAGTTTTATTTGAGCTAATGTTACAAGAGCAAATACACAGAAAAATATCAAACCACACCGCTATGATACACAGTCTTTAGCAGCAATAGCAACTTGCTGTATACCTACTCCTGTGCCATAGCATGCCACCTCTTCAGCTGTACTGGGGGACCGCGACTTAGAAATAGAATCATGGAGCTTTAAGAAAAAAATAAATCAAACACAACATTTTTGCAAGCTTTTTTTTAAGCTCTCCAGTCTTCCCCAATGTGTTTCACAGCACTTCTGAGACAACCAGAAGTCTGATGCACTGTGGCACAGGCAGAAATACTTTGCTGCCAAAGGCAGTGGATTGTTGAACCACAGCCTCATAACAAATGCAGTCAAAAGAGGATGCGGTCTGAAGAGCATTCCTTTCAGTTCAGAGAAAATCCAACCCAGCAAGTCAGTCACATCAATACAGGGATTAATCCTGGAAGGAAAAACACTACAAGGAAGGACATATTATCTCCTTTCTACCACTACTGACAAGAAGCAGACATATTGGAGCTGGCTCTTGGGCCATGCATGCCCCCCATTGAGAGAAAAGTGGTGTATTATGTACTGCAAAACATTAAGGTCAATTTAATAATAAAACATATCAAGATAGACAGTGGTTTCATTTAAGGGAAATGCCAAATACATAATATCAGTGCTAAAGAGAATATTGAGAGAACAGAGACAGTGATGACTCTCATACATAATTACAGAATTTCACTGTTTATGACACCATGGAAAGTATGTATGTTTGCAGACTTACAGGTTAAGTTATACCACTTCTTAGGTATGGATTCTAATTTACTGTTTAATATTCAATAATTACATGGCAAATAGGTAATAAACACAATGTGTGCGACTCAACTGAGTATGAAAACTAAGCTCAAAATCTTCTTAATTGACATTGTAGATGTTAGTAATAAACAGACAAGACCAAATTCAACTCTGATGCATTTCCATATGTGAGTATTCATTTAGACAGTCTGGAGAAAATTCAAGAATGAAATTGTAAATCAAAAGAGGAATAGATTAAGTCTCAAAAATCCCTAGTAATAAGAACTCCATATGCCTGCTATTCTCCCAGTGTCTTCTCTTAAAAGGTTTCATGTATTTCTAATGTAATATTTCAATTCCATGGCTAGCAACATAGTTTTCTATGTAATTAAAAGAAATCTGCAATCAGATTTCAATATGTATGTGCTTGAGGCATATAGCACTGAAAATCTGCATTTGTCATGGGATATGCTATAGAAATGAAAGGCCTATTTGAGTTTTTAATTTTAAGTAGTCATCGATGAAAATTAAATGTTCTGAAAGACATGCCTTATCTAATAATAACTAGTAATAAAATAAATGAAGTATCTTGAATTATCCTCTCAAAGGCTCTTCCAATAAAACCACTCATCCAAAAAAGAACAGTTTTCAGCTCTTTACAGCTTTAGCCTAAGCCGCCATCACAGCCGTTACACTTGTAGTGGTGCCTCAGATGGAATGGGGCTTTATCACATCACTGGAAGCAGGATGGTGTAGTGTAATTGTATGGGTATTATGGTGTCGAGACAAAATGAAATGCAAAACACTGCAACTTGAAGCAGACAAGTTACTATTAATGCCAAATTAAAATGAGAAATAATATTAACGGACCCTTTCACCAATATCAATATTTTGATGCACATTGCATCACAAATTAATTCCTGCATAATTCAACTCAATATTAGTGTTAAAATCACATGTGGGCTAGAAGTGGAGAAATAGAAGTCAGATATACTTTTTGTTGAAAAAATTGTTGAAATGAGAAAATTCAACCCAACTGAGACAGAAACTTTACTTGGGGTTCTTCTACATAGCTGAATAACCTGATGTTGTGTGTCTCTCAACATCCTGGGCTAATCTGTTTGGGTCAGGCATGTGAATCTAAGTACGTTAGGTTAAATTATGCTGTCATCATAATGAAAATCTGAAATAATTCTGCTGTTGTCAACTTGTAATTTGATTCACCGTTGGAGTACTTCCAGACTTGTTTTATATACTTTGGTGCAAGAATTCATCAGTAACATTAACGTAAGAAAATCCTTATTTCTGTGATATTGGTATGGATAATGCTTTTACATATGATTTTTGTAATAAACAAACTTGTATCATGATTAACAAAGTTTCTGCCAAACTGTTTTTTTCAAATGTTAAATTTTTGCTGCTGTTTTGTAATGTACTGAGTATTTACAACACTGGCCAACCTGTTTATGTGAAATTAAATTTAAATACAAAGACCTTGATGGAGGACCCTAAATAGTAAGTGTTCCACAAAGCACAGCCAGGCCTGGCTGGAAGAGTCCTGATCATTCAGCTCCAACTAACATTATTTCACAATCAACGAATTTATTGCCTACCTGCGCAAAGTGGGAGAGGCCACATCAGGGTACTTGGCTCCTTGCTGGTGAGTACTTTGAGCTCCACTAGAAGCAGTCTGTGACGCAGGGTTCACTTTAACAGAATTACATGAGGCCACGCTTTCGTTGTCAGACGAAATCCCTTTCTCTTTATCAGTCTGATTGACTAATCCTGGCAGAGAGTTTCCAAGAATTACCTTGGCCGGCTCTCTCATTTTAGGGACAGGCAACCCAGCTGACTTGCTGCTTATGTTGGAGTCTATGCTACTTGTACTAGATCTGTTCCCAGCTCCACTTCTGCTACTGGATTTACTGGGCCGGGGTAAACTACGATACTGAAGATTAGTTCGGGCACTAAGCGCTAAGTAGCCATCATCCTGGTTCTGAGAGCCATCAACACTAGTCTTCCGACCAGTGGTCCTACCCATGAGTCCAGATGACTTTGGGATTTTTCCCAGGGTAGCTGATCTACTGGTGATAGTTGCCCCACTGGCCGTAATTATAGTCATGCCTACAGCTGACCCGCTCTGTTTCTTAAATCCAAATGTATTAGCATTAGCAGCAGTTGTTCTAGAGTTACTTGTGGGAAGCTTTTTGGATTCATCACCACTGCTGCGTCCTGCATCTGATGGGGAACGTTTAACATGTCCAGCTTTAGGAGATAGTCTACCCTTTTCTGATACCTTGGCGTCATCAGTTTTCCCTACAAAAATAGAAAAAGAATTCTAATATTTAATGACTTGAAAACATCAAGCAAATGATGAAACTCAAAGCAGCATGAAAAGCAAAAGCGTGTTAGCCACAAGAGTGTGGTTAAAAATTATGATCTAGTCTGCACTGAACTTAAATGCCAATCTAATGAGTTATACATGCAGACTTGCCAGAGAAAGTATGTGGTGTGTTTGCCCTTCAGAATATGAAAAACAGAGAACAAAGTCTTATGTAATAGTGACAGATAAGAAAAAAATGTTTCCCTTTGTAGCTATCACAGATTGATCCCTTTTCATCATCAGAAAGAAGCTGTGTTAGGGCATTAGTATAATTTTTCTAAAATGCATTTTTAAAGAAAGTAGTGTCTAACCTCAACTTTTTCATGCATGATCATGTACACAATCAAGTAAGAGAAGAGATATTAACTTATATTGTTTCGTTATACAAATTCAATCAATTTTCATCCACACATCCGCAACTGCTAAAATCACTAATACATTTACAAGAAAATTTGGAACCGCAGAGTGTTTAGGTATAAATTAGCATGCTGTTTTAGTACTGAGAAAAATGTCCTCAACCTCATACAATGTATGCTCTCAAACTTAACCACAAATTCAGAAGCTAAAATTGTATTATTTGCTCTTCATATGGCAATACTATGCCCAATAAGTAGCCTGGCTTAAGATTAGGGCTGCCATGAAAACAGCTTCCAAGGTGTACTAATATGTATTTTAAAACAGAAATAGAAATGTGGAGATACAAGATGCTGTATACTTTTAAAACAATACCTAAAAATAAAGGCAGGTTTACTTGAAGTTCAGGTTCTGCATCTGGAAAGTATTTAAACAGTTTTCTTACTGAACATACTCTTGGCCGCTTAGGTCTTACACTGTCTCACCTGTTCCGGGTGTCTTTAATGTGCCTGAGGTGGTTGAAGGTTTAGTCCTTGGTGTGGTAATGCCAACCTGAGCTGACATGCCCCGTCGCCAGGAACCCGTCTGTGAAATAACAGTGTTCTTCCTACCAGAAGTGCTTTTATCAGATTCATCAGACACATCAGAGGGATTCCGCCTCCATTTAGATCCTGACTCCATTTTTATGCCGCTATCTGATCCTCCGTCTGATTTCTTGACTTCATCACCAGACCATAAGGAATTCCGCTCAACCTGGGAATGTTTTTCTGCATCAGTCTAGGATAGATAATAAATTATAATAGAACCTTCATAACAAAGCTTTCTTTTAAGAAGCTTCACAAATGAGAACCATCAAATTGATTAATAAATTCAGCAGTCAGGTCCGATTACCAGTAGACATAACATGCCTCTGACAAAGAAATGTCAGAGTAAGAAACAAACCATAGCTATGACATTTATTTTCTAATGCACTAAGGAAAATAACAAAAAACATGCAAGCACCTCCCCCAATAAAACAGAACATCTCCCCCAGTAAAGCAGAAAGTAAAGAAAAATAAATACTTGATTTATAAAAGATATACTCAGCTCTATGACATTTATAATTCTGCATCTCGAATTTCATGTGAACCCTTTCACTCTATGCCTAAAAACCATTTCAAACCAGTGCAGCTAGCTTTTCTTTGTTTTTTCTTTGTTTTTTTGTTTTCTTTGTTTTTTCTATTTTTTTCTTTGTTTTTTCTTGCCATTTCCTATCTTTCTTCTGGCAATCTGACTGCCAGAGCATGATAAGGCAGCTTTTTGCACAGACTTAAAGATATGGAATGCTGTTAATTCTAATTTAACACATTAGAAAGACACCTAAGAACTGAACAAAAATGAAACCCCACAACTTTCTAACAATATTGATTTCTGACTTAAATACACAAATTGAGTCAGTTGTTCATTCATATTCAGCTCTTACAAACTGTTTTTTTTCCCTATCCTTTGCCCAGATTGATTGCACTGCCAGTCTCTTCCAAAGAATTTTGCAAAGATCAATGCCAAATACAGAATTTTCTCATTACCAAACTTTTGCCAAACTATGAACAACTCTATCAGAATCCATTATCCTAAATATACCCCTCATGCCTTTTTCTGTGCTGTTGCTAATGATTACTATTAAAATTCTCTTACAGAATTCTATGGTTCTTGTTAAATGCTGTTCATTAATTTGGGCAGATTTTGTAACACCACAATCAACTATTACATGACCATGCATGTCCAATGTCCATGTTTGATCCAGATCTGGATAAAAATTCCCTGGCTGAAGTGCTCTCTAACCATAACAGAACCATGAAAGAGACTGCAAATCCAACACTTGATCAGGACATTTGTAAGGAGGTTAGTATATTCTTGCAAGATGCTGAGTGCCAGTTCTTCCCTGCAGCATTGTGCAATAACCAAAGAGTAATAGTACTTTAAAGGACCTTGCTTTAACAACCCTCAAAACATTGTTTAACCCACATTCTTTTACTCCTTTTGGATAATCAGAAAAGCGGAGCACAGAAAAGGATGCATGACATTTTACCAGGCTTTCAGCAAAATGCAACATTTTATTTTTAAGTTCCTAAAGTGCATCTCAACGTTGAGTTTTCTTTTCTTACCAGATCATACCATTAACACTAAAGAATCTAGGGGTTTTGTGGCTTCATTTCCTTTGCTTTTTACAGTATTTTTTAAAAGCCTGAAAAACTAGTCTAAGTATTCAGTACATGAAAGCTGACACCACACATTTTAGTAGTCTTTTCTTCAGTTACGTAATATAGTTAGGGCCTAGGTAATTTATCTAGCTATTGAGCCATTAGACTAACAAGCATTTGCTATATTATGGATTATAATATTGTTTCTTGTTATATTCCCCCCCCATCTCTTCATCCAAAGAGAGCAACTCAGCATAGTCTTAAATGAAACACTGCTTTCTAACTTCCTTCATTTTCTATGGTTGCAAGATTTTGGGATTGCTACCCTTTTATTTATGAACATCAGCAGGTTTGTAATAAATTCATGATGTGACCATTTCTACCTCCTCTGTTTCTCTAAAATTATCATTTCATGGAAATGTCACCCATGCTCATGCATCTTGGCAGAGAGCTCAGGCAAAAAAGAACAAATAATCAACCAACAAAATCACACCATTATCATCCCTCATGGGCTTTCATTAATATCTTGCTTCAAGTCCCTGTTTGGAACTGTCTATTTACACTGCAGGTGTTTCAGAGCAGAAAATACACCTACTTGCCAGTAAAGTGCTTATTCCAGTTTTGGTTGCTTATAAAATGTTCCTGTACTTTCTATTTTTCTTCTTTACATCCATTAAGAACAGTAAAACCTCAACAGAGAACTGCATTATAAGAAGGCCTCTATCTTTGGTTTCTTCAGTTTTTTTTCATTCAGCTACTACACCTATGGCTAAATATTTTACTCAAGGCTTTAAAATGCTGCACAATTACCCTCGAAGCACTTTGGCCAGAGATGCCTCTGTTTAATGGTAAACAATGAGAACAGCACAGCAACATGACTAAGGAATCAAAATCAAAACACAGCGAAACTTGGCTTTGCCATTTCAGCTGAAACCTACCCACCTGAAAGACCTGGACTAGGTGAAAGTGGAAATACTGTTTGCTGGATGTCATTGCAAGACAAATACAACATAAGACATGAACAAAGGCTGCCATCGGATTGAGCTGGGAATAAAGGTATCTAGTAGGATTTCAAAACCTACTCATACAGTTTTGTAAGTCTATTCATGAAGATGTGAACAGACTCTCTGCTCCAGTGGTACTGAGAAGTCATCTTGATTGAACAGGTTGAGGATGCTGCTGTTTTCCACTTAAAGGAATTTTTTCTTCTTCTGATCTTTTTGGAAGGATGTGAACAAGTTTATTACATGATCTCTTCCATTCTTATTTCAGTTAAATTAGTTATTTTCCAGTGGCCACTTGGTCTTAGCTTCCTATTATAATATGCGTACAATATGACCTCAAAGGCGTACCATATGCAGTACTGTGTTAAAACATAACTTAACTAACCTTAAGCCTGTGCAATACAACAGAAGAACATTAGGGGCCCAAAAGCACTATAGCTACATTAAGTGGTTTGGTACTTGGCATAACCAAGGCAAGACACAGTGCCATGGTAAGGTAAATTCTGGTTCCCACCACTGGCTTGTTCAAAACCAACTTGGGGACACCTTCACAGCATTGTTACAGAAAGGGCTACAGCTACGGCATGTCTATGAAGATGTAATCACTGTCATATTTTTGGCATGCTTTTCAGAGATGTGGAACCTGTATATTTTTCTGGAGTTGCGGGTACTCAGCTGCTCTGAAAATCAATTTTTTAGTCTTCTACTTAGCACAGACTTTTTTCTTCTTCTGTAACCACGCTTTCTTCCCTTGAAGAGATGATTCTGAGTAAGTCTTACTCATTGTATCAACAGACACTAACATGTTAGGGCCCTCTCCCTTTGATGTGCTATATTATTTGTCTGGACTCTCGGTTGCACATGCATTAACTTCAAGCTTTAATTACCTGAAACCCCAATTCAGTACCACCTCAAAAAGATGTGGTAGAATCACAGTAGCTTGAAAGTTAAATGCCTGCTATGTAGGAACAACCAAAGCAGTGAATGCCCTGAGAAGAAAAGTCCATATCCCTATGCAGATCTCTGCCAGTCTTTTGTGGCTCAGTGCAGGCCAGCACACAACAGTCCAGGCAGGACAGAAAAGGCATACATGCAGCGCTGTGTCATGAGCTGGGAGGACTACTTCAGGCTGCTAAAAATCAGCCCTCCAAACTAAACATGGTTCCATCACTCCAAGCTATTCTTCATTCCCTTGGTTGACAAGATTAGGATTTGATGTTTAAAGGAAAACAAAATATTTTATGAAAATTGATTTGCAATTAATAGCAATACCTGGAATAAATATTGTCAGCCATGAAAACTAAGGGGAGAAGCAGGTCACAGACACAAATCGAACAACTGTATATATAACACGTACATCTTGGCTCCCAGCTCCCTCTTTTAATGAATATGCTCTACAGTCTGTACAAGTTTCAGATCCTTTTCTTCTACTATACATCTGCACTCTCTTGGATGCTGTAATAATTGTGGAGGAGGAAGAGGAGTTTGTCAACACAGATTTTGATCTCTTAGAGGTGTTTCCAAGAATCTGATCCATCAGAAGATAGAAGTCAAATGAGTTTCTATTTTTTTTCCTTAGGTTAATATTTAGTCACGTATCCTTTTTCTCTTTTTTTCCCCCCAACAGTATTACAATGTTCAGACACTAACAATTGTCAAAAAATCTTCTAGTTGTCTATGTCATTCTTTCTGTTATACCCTGAAGAAAATGCTCAATTGATCTTAACACCTCTCAACTTGTATGGGACATGTATTAGTAGTTTCACGCACACATGATATCACTGATACACAACCAGAGGCTAACTCTGGAAGTCTTTAATGTAGGCTCAAATATGCACTTCATGGCAAGGGAACAAAAAGTAATACATGCTTGCACTACAGTCCTGTAGGCAGACTAACACTTCACAGCAATCACACTTCTACATTAAAACTGATATCAAAAACAGATTTAGGGTCCAGTCATGAAAAGAAAAAATAAAAAAAAATAAAAGAGAGGAAAGAAACAGAAGAGAAAGTCAAATATACATCTCTGTCCCCTACTTGCAGCAATGCTAAGTTTTACTCTGTTTGCTTTGACACAGGACACTTGACTGTCTAGAGCAGGTGGGTATATAAAGAACAAAACTGGACTGCTTAGTCCAGCACTTTGCCAAACAAAATTCCATACTATTAGGGAAAAAAACAGTTTGTAATATTGCAAATCTCTGTACTACACAATCTAATTGATGAATAAAAAACTGCTGGATATCTTCACCGGTTTACCCTGTTCAGATGTATAATATCCGACCATGAAAAACTACATGTAGGCTGCTGACAGACATAAATTTTATCTTCCTATGAAATGCAGCCGAAAATAGAAAGCCTGCAGTAACATGCAGCCCTGGAAGTTTAAAATAATATATTTCATTTGCCTTGTACATTTACATTTCTGATTGAGGTGTAAATAATTAAATAATCTTTAAACTTTTATGTTGACTTAAATTAATTCTGTTCTGTAATAAAAAACATAACACCTTTTCTAGAGCTAAAAAAATATCCCATCTATTAATATGTATTTTCTATACAGCATTCCCATGAAGAGGTCAAAACTCATTTGTTGCCATACCACTGCAGCAGAGATTCCATGGATTCCACGCATAGAGGAAATCCCTGTGTGCCACATATGATAAAGTGGCTACTAGTGCGTAACATTGCCTTTTCAGTGACATCCACTGTATTGAAGGTTGTATCACATGTTGTTCACATGTTCAAGTGTGTAAGAAAGGGGGAGAGAGTAAAGGTACATGTAAAATATTAGTGTCAACTAATTCAGGAACCTGTAGCCTAGTTTTGATAGTCTGGAAATTAATATGCTATTAAACATTAGTCAAGGCAATAACAATAATTCTTTGCACTCTTACTTCTTTTCGGGATCAGTTTCCAAGTTTTTCAGCCTGAGTTGCTGAAAGGCTGTAAAGATAGCTGCAAATTAGAGCAAGGTTACTGCTTAAAATACTCATGCATGTAATTATCATTATGTCAAGAAACGCTATCTGTCAAAAGATGAATAAGCAGCTTCATCCAACTTAAAACAAATATGCCTATTGCACAGAGAAAATAATAAATGTCCAGTGTTACTGTAACTAAAATAGGACTCTTACCTGTGCATCTAAGTTTTTGCGGGAGGAGGCAGGTGTGTTGGCATAAGAGCTGATAGAGGAGCTAGTGTTAATGTCATCAGTACTGAGATTATCTATGGTGTCACTGATCCCACTGCTGACCGAGCTGCTGTCATCCCAGCTGGAAGAAAAGCACACCAAAGGAAGACAACAAGGGTCAAAAGACAAAACATAATTCAAAATGAAAATTATTATTTCTGCAAGCCTTATCCTATTTGCAGTTGCCAAAGGAAAAAGGTCTGCTCTTTTTCATGACTTATCTCCTTTGAACATCAAGTTTGAATTCATACAGCTCATCACCTGCCTGACTGCCATAAAGCCTACTCTATATCACCATTAGGCTTGTAGCACCAATGGTGTAATTCTTTTTCCTGACTCAACTGAAAGCTTATATCAATAAACAAGCTTTAAAGTGACCCTCAGCCTTTGTGCCTGTATCCTGGAACAGGCTAAGGAGGCGCTGGTAAGAAAGCTTATCTTGCTAGGCGTAGTGCTAACTTGCTAAGCCATAAAGCAGAGATGGAATTTAAATGCAAGGCAAAAATTAATCCTGACACAAACTTTGGTACTTTTTATCTTGTTAGGCATTCCTAGTCAACAACGCAGATCTGCCGTTCGCAGCATCATCATCATCAGGAATTTTAGAAAACAGGCAGCTGTGTGTAGTACTTGGAATTTTATTCCAAGAATGCCCCTGTTCAGATAGCACATAACCCTCCTCCTCTGTACAACTCTCCTTTTCAAGCAGATAAAATAATAGCTTATTATTTAGGACTACCTTCTTCCAGTGTGTGGTAGCTTCAACATTTTCTAGTGCATCAGAAAAACATACCTGGAAGTTTAGGACACAAAAACCACCAACAAAAAATATCCATGTCTGAAGTGATTTGAATGTAATAACAGACAAAATCAAAATAATCTGAAAGTCAAGGCAGATGCTCCACTCCTAACATGCCCTTAAAAATAAGCTGCTTAAGAAAGAGATTTATAAACTGGCAAAGAATTGCTCCTTCTCAAAGAATAATAAAGCTTGGACTGAAACAATGTCCTGTAAGTAGCTGTGCAAAGACATTTCAGCCCACTGATAACTGTACTATTGCTGGAAATGCAGAAATATATATTGCATATAATTTGCAAAATCTAGCTGTAAAAGCTTATCCCCTGGTGGTTCTCCAGCTCTTTATCAACATGGTCTCAGATTTTGGGAGCTCCCTACTCTCTTACTGTATTTCTTGTTTGCTTTAAAACCTTGTAAACAAAGAGAATGCTGCGAGTTGCTTGACTTTAGAGTGGAAGCCATTCACAAATTGATACACTGGATATTTAATATACGCATTTAAAATTGAATTCTGTAAGTATGTAAACAAAGGCAATGGTCAGCAACGATCAGAGCTTCAGGAATCTCGTTTTGGTTTCCTGAATGCTCTTCTCAGCTCTGCCACGGACTTTGTATAAAACCTTTAGCAACTCACAAACAAAAAAATATTTCATTTTCCTCGTTTGCATGTACAAAACAGCTACCTGTATGGGTTTTAATGAAGCTTCAGTAATTTTTAATTGCTTTGTGCTTACTTGTGAATATTTTATTCACCCATATCTGCATAAGGCCATTTGGGACATTTTGCACAGATGAACTAGCAGCAGGGTTGTTTAATGCACCCGACCACGGGTGGCAACGGACCCACGCTCGGCTCGGCACTGCAGGAAGAGCTACGGCTTGACAGCTTCTCCTTCCTCCTACTTTGTTTCAGGTTACGGCCCCCATCGATGTGCCAGCATGGCACTTTGGGCGCCTTCTCCCTCCCCGTATCACTTCAGACGAGAGCGGCCGGGCAGCTCCCGCGGGCGACGGTCCCAGCGGTGGGCCTGCTCCGCCTTGCGGAGACGAGGGCGTCCCAAGCGGCCAAGGCTGGCCGGCGGCGGGCAGGAGGGCAGGCGGGGGCTGTGCGGGGCTGGCAGCGGGACCCACCGCCCCTCCTGGCCACGGCCACTGCGAGGCCAAGGGCCCTGCACGGCCGCTCTGTGTGCGCAGAAGCTCCAACGCCCCCGGCCTGACAGAGCAGTGGTAGCCTACGCTATTAGCAATGGTATAATTTAAAGGAAGGATACCGTTTTTTCTAGATTTGGCTTTGTCTGAATATTTTTTTTATGAGGAACCACTGTATCACAAAATAAAGTTATATGTTAAAATAAAACTCCCAGCGCAATTTGAGACTCCTTGTATCCAACAAAGCTAGCCGGAAAGACTCTACAACAACAATTTCATTGCTATAACAACAACTTTTACTGTTATTTTCCAGCATCATCTTCAGCGTAACTCAATGTATGATGTGCTGACTGTACAAAGAAATCCAGGGAACTTGTGGGAAAAAAATCCTAATTTTTCCTCCAGTATGGAAAAATTGAAAACTTGGAAAAGAACTGAAAGTCTTTTTTGAAGTACCTTTCTCTAGAGCAGGCAATTAAATGTTTTTATTGTAATATATTGAAAGTTTTATTACCTCTGCATTTCAATTTTTAAAAACAGGTCCTATAACCAACAGTTACTTTTATGTGAAGACCTATAACAAAAAGCAATTACACTTCCTAGATGTTATAAGCCTATAAATAAGTTTATAAAACTGATACTAAAATAACTATATATATAAGCGTCCTGGTAATCTTCCAAGTTTCCTGTAGCAATCAACAGTTTCTTTTTTTATTTCTGAACCTACAAAAAAGTCTTCCACTGCAAAATGAGCAATACTGATGTTTTCCATGTTCAACAGTTTAATCTCCTTCTTATAGAGATATGGCACTGGGGGAAAAATACAATAATGTATGGATCATAGTTCCATCTTTAACAAACATCAGTACTCTGAATAGTAACTTTTTTCTGATAAATTGAATATACTTACTAGTGCTCTCTTATCTGCTGACAAGACATAATTTAGTTCTCATTCCAAAAAAAAAATGTTTTGTTTCAACTACCAAATATGCATTTCAGGTATTGTGAACCAAGTCTTCCAATGGGGAAAGTCATTTATTTTGATCTTCAAAATTTACAGAAACACTACATTTCTAACTATTCACCATTCTTAAACTACTACAGGCCCCAGTTTAACAGTATCTAAAGAATGTGTCTAATTGTACTCACAAGTAGTTTTACTGGTATCAGTCAGTCCTATCGACTTTAGTGGGGCAATTTCAGGCATTGTGGAAATATTTAAGTGCCCTTCTGAACTGGGACATGTGCCTCTAGGCAAAGGTAGAAACATGCATCTGAATACACTGACTGTTGTGGCCTGCTCTTCAATATATCCTGGGCATTAAACCTGTTATGTTCTGCTGGAACCTACGAGCAACTCAAACTTCGCATTTTCAAGTTTACTAATCCGTTACCAAGATAAAAAATAAAAATGATTAGCCACTCTGTGAGGTCCAAAGATAGGTGTCTAATTTAATTAAAACACATACATAGTTTAACCTGTTTTTAATGATCTTTTATATTAAAAGCTGTTCACCCCAAGAAGCCTATTGCACCGTAAGGAAATACCATATTCGGTTAATATGCTACAGTATAGACCAGACAGAGCATGGGGTGCATCTGCATGTAGTTGAAGACTACAGCTTCTTGAAAGGACAGCATCTGTTAACAAATTGATATATCTCTATCGCGCATTGTTCTTGAAACGACCCCAAGCCCTCCACATAAATTAGTTCACTTTTACCTTGATTCAGTATCTTGATGGTTAAAGTCAAAAGAAAGGCAGCAGAATGGGGAATCTAACAGCCCTGGCAATTACAGCATTCTTGGCTCCTGAGCCATGATAACATCTTTATAATTTAGCTGCTGCAATTAATAATTTCTGATGTCAGCAAAAGCCTACTCAACCATAACCTGGAGCTGGGATGTTTGGGCTTTCCTTCCTTTATTTGATCAATCAACTGAAGCTTTACTTTGATTACTGAAAATTACATGAATTCTTGAAAGTGTATTTCACGCTCTCATCTAATATATAGGGAAATTATACAGCCACCCACTTAAAAAACCATCAGTACTACTGAAACCATGCCAGATTGTAAATAGGGTCAAACAGCTCAGTTAGTGTTAGATTTTCTCAGATGAGATGCATCTAAGGGTGCAGCAAAGCTTTAAACAGAACTAAATAGTGGGGGGTCTGGAGTATCTGCTACTCCCATCATGTCTTAAGTGCAAAGTACCTGCCCCATCCACTATGAAATCTGCTGTGTTCAGCAGGGAGCAGCCTGCAGGGTATGTCTCTTGGACATCTTTGGGCAACCGTAAGTTTAGAAAAATCTTCTCTAGGGACCTCAGACACTCTCTGATAATTTAAATTTTAAAAGTGAAGGAGGGTATTTGGTGAGCAGTACTTAGGGTTTTTTGAAATCCTGAGAGTTACAGCCTAATATCGACTTGAAGGTTTCCCAATACAGCCTAACACAGTAATGTCTACTTTCCTGTGGCAGATGGAGACTCATCCTTCTCATGCTGTTCTCTATTTTGCGGCAGAAGTGGTTTTTCATTAAATCACAGTTAGTTACTCAAAATATACCACTTCTTACCCAAAGCAGCCTCATGCTCTCTCTTGAGCAAAGCACACTCGCAGCAGGCCACTCTTCCAGAGCTGCCTTCTCTCTGGAGGGAGAGGGGTGTCCTGGGTGCTGTGAATGCAGCCTCTCCCTTCCCCTCCTCCCACCCAGCCTTCTCACCCGAATGTGACTGAGAACACTGCTAATAAAGCAATATATACATCTCCCACACACAGCACCAGGTCAACTACTCAAAGCTGCTTTTTGAAACAGGTTTGCAAAGCAGTTATCCTCAGACTTGTATTTTTCTCCAGTCTATCAGCATTTTTCCATCTGGCACAATAATCATCCCCAGAACTGGCTCTTCTTTGTCAACCTGGACGGCACATGAAACCATCTGCACAATCCTCAGGACACCCCCTCACCGCAGAAATCCCCCACGTTTACAAGTCCAAAGTAAAACAGTCATTAAAACATTACTAAATAAAGCTGTTATTAAAGGCTGAAAATGCACCCTTCTCTAGTAATGTGTGTGTATTTTAACTTTGCTGGCTCTTCAGTCAAAACCAAAATTACAATGAACTGCTGAAAAATACATTTGTCAAAGACAGGGCCTTGGGGCTCCACAATATTTCAACTGGAAACATGGCAATTATCCTCTTCTACCTAAAAATTTAACTATTTATTAGTTGATAGGAGAACAAAAAAAGTCAAGGTGTAAAATGATTGAAACTTTGCAGTATTTTCAAAGGATTAAAAGGAAAAATAAAAAAGCCAGAAAAATGTGATTGTGCTATAAAGCAAGAATACTGCAGTTTCCACTGCTTTCTTCTGGGATTTCCTATAATACTGACATCACTGTATCAAGGATTTCAAAAACCAGATACAGTCCCTTGCATGGTTTTCCTTTCAACTTATTAGGAAAGGTGATAAATAACTGCAAAAGAATGGATGGAGAATCTACTTTCAAGAGAAGCAATTTAATTAATGTATTTTAAATGGATATTAATCATCCACCTTCTCCATGTCTTCAGTAAATCTCTTCTATTACAACTCATTATAGGTATTTTAACGTAAAAAATTTTGTTTCTAACTGAAGGTGGAGCTCAGGGACATCACTGTTATATTGAAACACTTTGAAAAGTGAGACTGGCCAAAGTGAAAAGCAAAACAAGCTAAATGAATAGAGGCCATTTCCAGCTGTTCTTGCTGAGGCAGAATCTAATTCTTTTAATGACTTTTCTGGTGCACAGTCAAAGTTTTGTAAATGTGCTGAGAGCTATTCAGATCATTTTAATTTTTAGTGACTACTCAGTTAACATCCAACAAACCGAAATGCAGTTCTCTGTCAAGTTCTGATTAGAATTTGTTTAAGATAACATTTCAGGATTTGCATTTCAAAGACATTTGTAAAAGAGAATAATCATCAGAACAGAAGTATCGATTAGTCTCAAAACAGTTGGGAAAGAAAAGATTTGTAAAAGCTGGAAAACTGCACATGCTCTTTTTATTTAATGTTTTTATATCAGCACTAATAACTTTATAAAAATAACAGTGGATTCCATTTTGGCTCTTCAAATTTGACCAGGAATTTGCCCAAGCCATTGTCAAACTCCCAATGAACACAGCCAAGTGCACACACATAGGAGCTGCTAAACCCATCTAATCTCAGGGAGTTTACCATTTGAAACACTCTAAAGCATCATGAAAACAATCTGACTTTCTACTGAAACTAATAATCTCATGCTATAAAGCAAAACACTCCAGGGGCAACTTGTTTACCTGCACAGATTTTGCTCAAAGACTCTTCACTTATTCACTGTCTAAAATCACTACATACAGCAGCCGCACAACTGTATTAAGTTGTAAAACTTTGACTGGTGGAACTTGTTTTTTGGCCATTGTTCAAAACAATTGTTCCTATGGGGTTACACAGCCTCAGGGGTTAGGTGATAAATCAGCGCGAGGTCCTGCCTTCGACCCCAAGGCTGGATGAACACTAAGGCACAGCCAAGTGAAAAGGCTCTCGCTCAAATACTCCAGCCAGCTACTCAGCCTTGTCTCCTGGACTCATGATCCACAAACCATATTTTCGGTATTTTTCCTCTTTCACTGCTGACGTCTCCCATTTACTGTCCTATCTGAAAAGCTCCTGGATGCATACACCAACGACTGCCTCACCAGTGAGTGCACAGAGGACCCTTGCGCTGCTGTGAAATTCACCTTGCAGTCAGCAGCACGGTCGCTTCCTTAATTTGAAGACCTAGGGATTGGTACTCATCCCTGGTCGTTTCTGTGCAACTCCATTGACTCCAGCTGATTTACACCAGTGCAAGCTGGAAGGAAATTCAGGGTCTTCCTATCACAGTAAGAYCAGTGTTAAGTCTTACTAGTTATTATGTAAAAATTATCCTAACAGCCTTTACTTCCAAGACAGCGGAGAGTCCTGAAAAAAGTCAGAAATCCTCGTGTACGTACAAAGTGAAAATGAACGCCCGTAGAGCGTGCAGCCGGCACGCAAGAGCGACGAAGGGAGCAAATCGCTGCCAGTAACGCGCCCACGCCGCTGAGGCCCCGCAGCCGCCCCCGCGCTGCCGCTCCCCCGAGGGCGGGTGCCGGGGCCACGGCCAGCTGCGGCGCATCGCGGCCGGGACGTGCCTCTGGGCCAGGCGGCGTCACGGCCGCGCGGGCCGGCGAGGGAGCACAGCGATTCCCGCAGCTCTGAGCTCCGGTAACAGAACGCCCGCTTGTGAACGTCTTGCCTCACTTAACGTTTTAAACGTTCTTCTCACCCCAAAGCACATACCTGCAGGATCACACCCCCTCATAATATAAAGGCACTATTTAAGTTATGACTTAAAGAGGAGTGGCGCTTACCGAAAACACACAAATCTAAATGCTCCTTCTGAGCGTTATCTGCCGGGGAGAGTGAAGCAGCTCCCGAGCAGTTGCTGCTACCTGGCAGTCTGCTTCGTGAAACAAAGGAAAGATTCATGGCTCCTAAACAAAATAAAAACTGGCTTAAACGCAAAGACCAAAAAAAATAGATTAGCTAAATTCTTAGAGTACTGACGTAACTAAGAAGTGGAAGGAAAGGAATGAGGGGTAGTATGGAAACAAAAATATGCAAGAGGCATTGAAATGCCAGCGTGCTGTGCGGGCGTTTGCGAGACCCCCCAGGCCGACCCCGGCACCCAGGGGAACCACCACCAACCCCCGGCCGGCGCTGCTCACCGCCCCAGCACTGCTGCCCCACGCAGCAGGCCCCTGGCAGCCCGAGGCAAAGAGAGGGGGGTCCTAAACACACCCCAGAACCGAAGCCTCCGGCAGCGGCCAGGTGCGATACGGCGCCCTCGCTGCCCTGTCTTGAGCTGCTTTTGCCTTTGTACTCCAGCAGCAACACTAAGGCACAAGTTTTAAAGTCTGCACGCTGCAATCCTGCACAATAAATCTGCAGGCCTAAAATGAAGAACTCATATGTATGGAAAGCTGAAATAATTTACGGTCGCTGTTAAGTTCTTCATTATTCATAATACGGTGTAAACGCTCTACATAAATCAATGAAGGCACAAACCTGTGCAGAGTGAAGCACAGATTTCAAACCTGAGAACTGCTCCTCTCTCACACAGCAACCACCAGCTGCAGCTGAGCACATGGGTATGGAGACAACGCCTACACTTACTCACTATTCTCCCATCAGCAACAGGAGAGACACACAAAACTTGGCTTTCCTGAAGTATTACAGCCTGCTGACTTACGTTCTAAGCAAAGCTGAACTTGGCAATAAAAAGTGCTAATTTGATCACTGGGCACGGCACTGTCCATCAGGAAACTGAACCACGGAAAAATGACTTGTGTTATCATGCCAGTGATTAAAGAACAAACACATGCACATAATCAAGTGGAATATTTTATTCTTAGTAATATGGAGATGTGTGCACTGAAGACATCAGCTACTAATTCTGAAAGCAATTGGTTTTCTAGTAGAACTCCAACATCCTAACTAGCATCAACAAATCCTGGTTTATCTCAGACTTTAAAATCAGGCTTACTTGAAAGAAATTCCAAAAGGAAAAAGATCAGATAACCTTCCTCAGACAAAGAGTTTATCAGGAAGCCAAAGGAAATTTGCACAGGAGTGAGAACAAGAACGGCGTATCACGCCCTGAACTGCAAGTGCACCCTGTGCTGCGAGAGGGGCTGAGGCAGCCCCGCACCACCTCTGTTGCGGTGACCGGGGGGAGGGGGGGGGGGCTCATGCTCATAAAAGAGACGTCTTTTGCACAGAAAGCAAACAAAGTGCTCAACTATAACAAAGCCCCAGAGTTTTCTCAGACTAAGAGTCTGTAACACTAGCGAGAAAGACATCTTGTTAGACTGCAACCTAGTAAATGCTAATAAGCAGTCAGTAAACCTTCCAGAAGCCTGAGGCAAAGTCAGAAAAAAAAAATCAGTAAGAGCTATTTCTTTTATATGTAATTTCTATTATTTTATTCAAATACATGCAACCTAACAAAAATATATTAATTTGATGTAGTATTCCAACAATTCAAATGAAATATGTAAGGCAGGGAGAAAACTTCTGTTTACTGCACAATCTACTCTGTTTCCAGGGCTGCCAGCATTTATCAAGCTAAACCTGTTTGCACAAAGGTACAACACAACATACAGACCATGCTTTCAAAAGCGTACAAGACTTCCTACCTTGCAATATTCCTAGGCCAAAGCATTTCTCCACCTTGCTGCCCATGAAGAATTCCAGAGAAAGGGCTTAGGTTTATTTTACAGGTTGATAACTTCATTAGGCTACCATCCAACTCGCCACTGAATAAAATAGCTGGGAACTTAACTATCCAGAAAGAGACTTTACAAAGTTGGAGTAAGGTTGTTTATCAGCAGAGCACTGAACGTGCAGCAGCTCCGAAAGACACTGCGGAGCAAAGCCTAGCCCGAAGGTGATCATCAGAAACTTCCCCTGGAAAGAAATCTGATCCCTCAACAGAATTAACCTCTGAAGTGCTGAAACAGGGAGAGGTCAAGACTTTCTGCTGGTACTAGGTCATCTGTGAAAAGCTGTAACCTGATGGCAGTAAAAGAGGCAGACTGGGGGCCTCCAGATCACATACCGTAACACATGAAGTAAAAGCTCATGGCAGCCACTGTACTTTAAGGTACTAAATGACAATATTTGATCTCAGCTAAAAGCCTATAGTCCTGAAAAGCACATTTCCTGCTCAGTTTTTATACAGTCTCACAGACAGATTACACAAGATGACTGCTGAAATAACTATAATTTATATAGTTTTATGAGAATATAGCAGCATAAAGAGATAAGACTTACCCCAATTGTTTTACCATAAAATATTTGGAATATTGGTAGAATAGTGAATTTATTTTTTGTCATAAAAACATTTTCAATACAAACCCACCGGTCTTTCCATGAAGATTTTATGATACTGGGAAGTGATATGTATGATTTCTCTGAGCAATTATTAAATATACAAATCCTTATTTACAGCTGTAAAATAAAGGGCTTGTTACTTCTCTTCATTTCAAGTGTAACAGAGAAAGGAACTTATATATATTTGATTGATAAAAATTTATAGTTATTTAAATTCAAAACTCTTATTTTAGCTTAATGGTAGAAATACTTCTTGCCATACTGTGCTTGTCAAGTCTCTGCTATCTGCCATCCATGTGGGATTTTTTATTCTAATAAAGATATAGAGGCACTGATTAGCCTCATGCTAGATGCTGCACAAACATAAACTGTAAACCTCAGAAAACCCATAAAGCAGTGGGAACTGCTTTATAAGGCTCATCACTTCCAGTCCATGTAGACACATCATTCATATAGTCTGCTGTGGACTAATGGGCTCAGTACACATGTTGGGATCTTCAGGCACAAAATAAGATATGATACATGTACCCCAAAAAAGAGAAATGCTAGAAACACAAGAGGAATGGTGCTAGTAACCTAGATTATGCATAACACAGGGGCATGGTAGCTGTGACTAGATGGACACTGAAACTGGCACTGGGACTTGAACTACAAAAATACCATAAGAGGTCAAGAATCCCAAGGGTGGACTAGCCAAGGGGCTGGTTCAAGATCACTGGGAGCAGAGGAAAAGCTGCCCCAGGCTGAAGAACCGGACTGGTGGATGAAACGCTGGAAGGAGACTTGTGACGAGACTGGGGACAGAGCTGGAATGGGGAAACGGAACTTAGACGTGACGTCTGGGAAAGTGCTTCAGAGACTAAAAGAGATCAGACATAAAGCCAGGGCAAGGTAGTAAAACTAACTGGACAGTGAGTTTAAGGACAGGGAATTGGAGTGCAAAACAGAGCAAACAGACTAGAGAAAAAAAGGTCTGAGCTCATGAAATTATAGTGTGTGGCACGATACATATGCACAGGGAGAAGGGGTTCAGTTCAGGTTGGAACCTACAGTTTTTAATCATATTTTGTTATTTAAGTTGGGAACACACAAAACACTGACTCTTGCTGTAGTTTATACAGCTGCTAACATCAGCTGACACAATGACTTCTAGCCATAAGGGAACAGACAAGTCTATCTATATTATTAGAGAAAGACTTATTCATTAAGCAAGAAACTACATTGCTAATCTAACCAGCTAGATCTCCGTTGTCCAGGTTACTGATGAGTGACTGTGCCATGAAAAGGAGATGGGCAGCCTTTCAGATGGAGGAAGTGGAGAAGACAATGCTGTGCTGTATTCTTAGCCTCACCTCAAGAAAACCGTCAATCATTCAGCCAGGAGCCAAGGAGACCCAAAGGAAAGAGTAGTCAGAAGACAGCCATATCAGTGTGTTAATTCTGTACAGCTTCAGTACCCTATCTTAAATAAAATACATCTTTTAGCATAATGCCATATTTTTGATTGAAAGAGTTAAAATACAAGTATTCAACGGTTATAAAATAAAGACTTCGTGGAGAAATTCTTCTGCCAAAACCTTCAAATAAATGAGTCGAAGTCTAAGCTTGCCTTTCTATTCTGGAGTCTATATTTTAGTGGCCACTGTGTTGCTATAGCAACAAAGACAACTGGTAATTTAGAAACTGGTGGATGTGACAACTTGCTATCTAGAACAATACTACTAATAAAAGTGGCTTGGGAAAAGCATCGTTTAACACAAATGTTTGTGTTTTCAAATGAAAAAAGGCTGTTCATTTATTTCTGTTTTGCAGCTGGACTATTATCTTTATTAAGTTAGTCTAGTGATGAATAAAAGATAGAAACACAACCCCTCTGCTTTTTGGGATGTCTGTATCCTAGAGTGCAGGCACCCCACCCCCTTCGTATGTGTATAAATACAAAGCTGCAGATCTGATTAGCTCTGCTGAAGATTAGACAAGGGTGATGCAGCCTTTTAAAACAACAGTATGTCTTATCCATAAGAAAAGCGAGAGCAGAGATACTGATGGACTACTACATTCTTCAACTCTTCATCCATTCAAACTTTCTGCTGAGTTTAACTGGACGTGAAGGTATTCTTTATGAACAAATCCCATAAACTACTCCTCAGTCATTAACTTAATCATATATTAGTTACTAGAGGTAACTTTTAGATATTACAGATACATGAATTAACAACTAAATTAGCAAAGCTTTCTTCTAATCTGTAACACTTTTCCTGCCTTCACCAAAAAAACTCCCACAAACATGATGTTTCTTAATTATCTGCTTGGAGTTGTACAGGAAATTGTAAATTTGGTTTAGTTTTTCAGGTACAGTAGCAAAAATTAGCATTTGGTCTGTGCTACTTGTAAATAAGAACAGCAAGCAATATTCTAATTCCAGAAATGATCATATTTGAAACTATAATCTACGGAAAAAAGTATCAGAACATCCCGTCTGTTAAATCACCAGCTCCAAATAAAAGCAAAATCACAATATTAACGTACAATGCTACCCTCTATACACTCATCTACAGCCTCATTGTCCTTCGGTTTCCTGGCAGCCTTTACACTGCAAAGGAGGAGGGATTTTGCAACATAATACCCGTAACACTAAATACAGAGGGATATTTCCAGATGAATTTTACATGTAGTAATAATCATCGTTTTATGGGTCAGGAAGTTCAGAAGATTAGTGCGTTATGGCTGCAGTTTATAAAAGTGCTTGTGTTAGAACTTTCACATAGCAATCTGGTGAGATAAGCTGCGAACAGCTTTACATTAAGTTCTTTTATGGTAGTTAAAGTTTGAGAGAAGTAAAGAGACCCCAGGTATTAATTTACCTAAAGAACAGCTGCTTAGAAAAGGTTGCAGTGTCCTAATACTCAGCGTAATAAAACCATTGCACCTCCAATTGCTAGCTCTTTCTCTCCAGGCTTCTGCGCTGTTGCCACTAACAAGAACTGTGTCCGTGGTCTGAACTTAGCTAAAAATGTATGCAGCAAACAAACATATCAAAGAAAATCTGTGTTTTGACTCCCTTTTGAAAAGGCCTAAAACCATGATTACATGTTTGCTTTCTAGGTTAAAGCAGCATGACACTTGTTTCATTTCAAACTCTCCCTTAGAGAGCACCATAATGCCTGAAAATTGTGTTTTATTGCAATATGTGAATTTCCTTTAAATTTTTTTCTCACTGGCTGAGATATATCAGTTAGGCACTTATAAAATGTCTGCTCTTGATGACTGCAATGATTGTAAAAGTAATGCGAGCAGTGTAGGCCGTAAAGACATTACACTTCATCGTTTTTGTAAGCTTTTTTATAATGTGTCTGCCACATTTTACCTTGGAAGTGACTGCATTGCAATGCTTGGTTAACTGATGTCTTAAAATAATCTGGAAAGTAACTTGTTAAGACTTCTTTTTCTTTCTTCCTTTCTAAAGAACACTGAGATACTTAGAATGAGGAAAAAATATATTTGTAAAACCAAATCATATTCTGAAGAGACTCAGACGTACTTTTGAACACTCTTCTGTTCTGTTAATTTGAGCACATTAAACAAAAATATACTTTTTTTTTTTTAAGTATTTTTACTGATAAGATATCCATGAAACCATAAAAGCAAGAACACAGCAACACTGCTTTACTTAACAACTATCATGCATCAGATATTAGGGCTAAAATTCTGTGTATCAACAGAAACAACCTACATATTGTGTTAAAGTAAAATTTAAAAACAAAGCTGTTGTACTCCTACAAAATTGGCAATCATGGGAAAGGTATTTCTAATTAAATCCAGAGGAACAATGGAATTGCACAACTGCATTAAAAAAAAAAAAAGAAAAAAGTAGCAAATATACCCCCTAGCTGCTACAATCCTGTGAAGTTGTGGTTTTTCACTGCAGTTTTAGAGGGAGCTTGGGAGCCTGGAGAAGGGGATCTGCAAAAACGAAGATCCATTTTTGAATTCCTCTAATTCTGCTGAATAGAAGAGGCACCAAATTTGCAGACTGATGAAGGGCATGCACTATGAAATACTCTTTTTTCACATTCTTAAACCTCAAGGGTCAGATTCCTCTTTGTCTTAGAGAATTCCCTGAATGCAGAGATTATACTATGGTGGGTACTGTCTGAATTTCATTTTTATAAGGAAAAATATGAAGCCTGGAATAATCTAGGACTTTGTTAAGATTATTTGTATAAGTTGTATTGTACAGAACAAAGTAAAAGAAACCATCAGTGTGCATAGGAACTGGACAATCATACGTTTTGGGAAAGATGGTGAGAGTTTTCTAGTCCACAGCCAGGTTTCCCAAGAACTGATCTAGCACTAAATTTATCAGGTAAGATTTCATGCTGCACAACCAACCTAACAGTAAACTAGTTTGTCTCCTCCTGCTGGACATGGTGCCTCTTTTTTCTCTATAAATGCTGCTCATACAGACTCTTCCACTGGTGTTGGTGCCCTTAAAGAGAAGATTATCTCACAGAAGTACAGCAGAATTTCAGGTGTATGCTGCCAATGATTGCTGGTATTTTTACAGTTATGGATTCCTGAAATTAAATGATGTTTCTATTTAAGTCGATAGCAAAATTTCCATAGACTTCAAGAGTCAAGGATTTCAGCCCTGAACAGAATGCGCACACAGGAAAGCTGCATATGTTTGGAATAAAATTAATGATTATTGCATTGATAATGTGTTATGAAGATAGCATAAGACAGACTTAGGATCCGTTTCCTAAGAATTTCCTTCCACTGACCACTGTTCAAGAAAATCACAACTTCACCCAACAAGGTGACATGCATGCCTGATGTAGAAAAGACTATTTCCATAAAATATATGATAAAAACGGTTTTATAACATTTTATATTTCCTTAAAAAAATTCCAGTAGCCCACGCTGAGCACTTGTGTTGACACAAGTGTTAGGTATACTTTTCACTATACCTATTTCAAATAAATAAGCACATCAGAGTAAATAAGCATAAATGGCTACTTTCTAGTGGCCGCAGAGAAAGAGAAAGGCAGGAACTGGGGATAATCTAATAAAAACTGAAGATGCTGAGCAGTGATGCAGCTTATGTGCTATCATTTGAGAGGAATTCCAAACGAACTCCAGTGGTTATACTCGTTTGATCCAGGGACAAGCATTTGTTTCTAAATTTAAACCACACCACCAAGTCAAACTTCTTGAGTGAGAAATTTTATCAGTGTTTTTACTATATATACATATGTATATGCATCTGTATCTAAAATGTTTTGCAAGTACAGCAAACAAATTACATGAAAAATCAGTTAAACATAACAATAAAATTAACAGATATATTCTATAGTGGTTTATATGATATATATTATATATAAAACATGGTTCTACGATATGATTAAAAAGAGTCTATATAAAATGACAAGAAATCTGATCTTAAAATGCAAACAGTCAACATAGTAAAACAAAAGAGTGAAATTTCATTAACATTGCTTTAAATGCAGTTTCCTTCTCCATGCCATAAAAATTAGTCCTCTAATATAGCATTGCAAATCAGAGATTTTAACATACAAGTCATTGACTAAGGAGAATTCTATTCTTCCAGTCTAAACTACTGAATAGAATATAATTTTATTTTCACAATTAGAATATAATTTTACTCTTACAATTTTACAAGACTTCCTTAAGCCATTAAGATTTTAAGCTTGTTCCCTAACATACAAAAGAGTTATAAAAATAGTGCCGCTGTCAAGGCTGTTGTCTTGAAGACATTGAAAACTAAAGTAATGTCTTCATCAACAAGGAATACAGTACAGAACAGAAATGCCAGATATGAAAGAAGTTATACAAATCTGTGATCTAGGAGCAATATTCTTTGTGGCCAATGAGGTGGAAAACAGCCCAGAAAGAGATAAAATTTGAGTTACAGCTTCTCTCTTTTTCAGTCAGCAGGACCTGGCAACTATGTAAGAAGATGTGTTCAGGAACAAGACAAATATGCCATGAACTACACTTAGATGCTGCAATTTGAATAAGCAGCCCTCAAAGTAGCTGTAGTATGGCATTAATTCCCACCTCCCTCCCAGCAAAATACTAAAATAGTCATTAAACTTCTCATGGCATCCACTGTAAAAGTACTGCTGTCAACTATATATATCTTAGTCAAATCCAATTCAGTTATGATCAATACAGTTCTTCTATCTTAATTGCTTTGGCCTCCCTCATTAGATATATCTCTACATTTATAGTTGTTTATTGTTGCTGTGGCTCTTAAAAAGCTAATACCTCCCACCAGAAAAGTAAACTCATTTATCCTAATTAAATAAAGCATAACTATTATATCAAGCTAACACCATTATAACTTGATCTTTAGTGTTTGCAAGTCCTCTGTATTACTCAGTCTATAAACAGACAAACTATATAATCACTTTGAGTAATGAGCAGAGAACAAGATACATAGTCTCAACAAAAATTGATTATGCTTTATTTTGAAGTCCATCTGCATTTTTCTAATAAAACAAAGAGATTTATCTCACCTGTACAATAGGATGTTCCGAAATCTCCATCTAAGCCAAAAGACATACCTCTTGTTCAAATTATCTTGTAAAATCTTTCCATTCTGAGTTCTGAACATGCTTTCCCATGTGCATTGCTTTTTTACTTATTCTTGCTGCTACTGCCTGTCATATATACTAACCTGCCATTTCCAAAGTCACAACAGAATATTAATGCAACACAGAATTTCAGATTTTTCCCATCCCTGGCACTGTTGTGTATTTCTGCACATGAAAAAAACTGAGTTTTCTTTCAATTTATAATCTTACTAACATAAAAGGTGACTTAATCAAACCACTTATCTAAAAAACAGTAGCTCTAACTAGTGAGTACTTTAAATAAAATCCTTGCCTAGCTTTACATTTTATGGTTTTGTGAATAATGCTGACAGCTCTATGGACTCAATAATTTTGCTCATTTGGAGATAGAAATTCTTAATGAAGCAGTAAAAGGGAACTCCAAGCTTGCCAGATAAAGCACTGAATTTGAAACAATACTTGAAAATTGCAGCTGATCAGAAGTATGCCCTACATGAAACTCCTTTATCATCTCATAAACATCTGCTGCAATCAGAACTTTCACACGTGAACTTCTGACCTTTACTAAACCCTAATAAAATTGTAGCTTTAGATCACTTGAGTTATCTTATATGTCCTACAGATTAGAGTATTGCAGGATAAACTTCAGGTAGCAAATATATCAACTTTATGGGAGCTTGACTGGAAAAAACTTCAGCCTGTAGAACTACTCTCATCAAAAAGTCAACATTTTAGCTGCAGTGTCAGTAAACTGAAAACTTATTTTCTAGTGCTCAAAATTATTCCCGCAGAGGGCAAACACTCTTCCCCTTGGGAACACAGAAAACCTCCATGGGTGAAATGTTCTGCTCTTACTTCATTAGAAGGACAGGAAGGTGGTCAACATTTTGTTTCACCTCTGCAGTGCACCAGTCAGCTTTGCCATGGTTGTCTGTGCTCCCAAACAACGACGACTCCGACAGCACACTGCTGCACTCATCTTTGCCTTTTCACAGATGCTCAGCAGAAACTACCTTGAGAGAGAAAAAGTGACCGTGATCTTGGCGAGTGATGGAAGATTCCCTCCCCATGGCGAGCTACTCAGATTACAATCCAGTACGTGACTGGGCAAATTCAGTTCACGGTTTTCATTCCAGGGACGAAGGTCAGTGTAGACCCAACGGGCTACTGCAGTTACAGTGCAGAAGAGTACAGGATTTGGGAAGGAAACGATCTACAGAAGGACCTGCAAAGTTTAGGGGACGCATAATCGGGCTGGTATAGCAACAGTTCCTTCGGCTCTTACTTGAGTGCTTGGCTACCACAGTGACAGCACAGTGTAAGAAGGTGCCTACAACTGAGTAAGCGTGTGAGCGACCACATACCCCCTGCACTCAAGCTTGAAGCTTTTTGCAGGGCATAGTGAACTGCGGATAGGTACCCCATCCCCTAGCTATTCCCTGCAGGCAGCACACTGGTGAGAGAATTAGACACTGTAAAGTATCTCCCGGTGTGCCACCAGGTTTTTGAAAGGGAACATTTCCTCACCCACTTTCCCTGTTCTTCTCAAGCACATGCTGGCTAGGCTGCAGGAACTTGAGTGAGTCCTCCTCCTTAAAAGTTATAAAAATCATTAATTTTTCCCTAGAAGACCAGAACATTTTAATTGTTACAGGTACTACAATAGCTATAAAACACACAAAATGAGCTGCAACAGGACTTGAGTAATATGATAACAAAATATTGGCATGGCAAGCTATTGCATTTAACAATCATTTTCTCTTAAAACTAAACTACTTATTCCAAACATCTGTACCTTATAGGGCACAGATTATCTGATACCTGATATTGTTATCTGATACCTGAAAAAATCATTAAGATGTAAATTATATTCTTTCAGTTGCTTAACAGTAAATACTTCTATTACATATCTTAAAAACTATGTTAAACATTTAGCCTGGACTGATAGATGACAATTCTTATATCTTTTCCCAAGATACTTTTTAAATTTATTTCACTTAAGTAATAAGCTGAAAGCAGAGCTCACTGGTGTCAAAGTAGTATCAGAAAAATCAGTACAGCTACAAATATAGAAGGCCTAGCTACATTGTGTTATGAAGCATTGTTCATAGGTCCCTGAACTGGTGCTGCTTTACGCTTTGCAGATGCACGTCTGAAGATACTAAAGCGGGTCTGGATGCAGTACAGATTCAGCATGACAGTCGACTTCAGCTGTCACATTATTACAAATTATAGGGCATCTTTTGTTTCTAAGGTGTTTTTTCTGTAAAAATGAGTTTTTACCGCTAGGCCTTCTCAATCTATGGGCCAATTTCTACTTGTCTTATTCAAGTCAGTCAGTCAGGAAGACAAATGGTAACTGTCTTTCAATTAGACATGATGAAATGAGAAATGCTAAACATCCAGATGTGTGGGAAAGGAGGGAAGAGAAGACAGACATGCGGAGCTGCCCTTAAGCCACAGTTCACCAAGACAAAAGTCCAGCCTTCCTAATGGATCAGAAATGCCATGGTCACAAGATGCAAAGCACTGATCTAATATAAACACAGCTCCGATTCAAATGTGTTCAAAAACTTTTGAAGGGGTAACTTTTTTCTGGAAGACTTTACGTTGGTTCAGGTATAGTCCGTCCACACTATTCCACCTTGATGCAGAGGCAGATGTTATCTGTCATCCCACAGCTGGCATAAAGTCAGTAAAAAAGCACTAAACTTTGTGCTCCAGTAAAAAAAAATGCAATCATAAACCTATTCTTGACTTGGATGAAATTTGTTCAGCTGACACTATCCATCTCTGGTTGCAGAAAAATGCACCAAGTAATCATGTAACACTGGGTTAATTATTATCATGCATCATTGCATTACCATGCATTCATGCACTCTTTTGTTTCATTTTATTTTCATTATAATCAGGTGCAACAACAGATGTTGTCAGTGCCAGAGGTGACACTAATCCTGGGCTTCTTCCATAAACATTTCTGGTATGTGTGTTTATCTTCAGTGTGTATCTAGCTTAGTATGCCATTATTCATTATATTAGCTACGTATTTGCACTCTAAAACTTTGCAATATTCTTTAATACTATGCACCATTTTATAAATGAAAATGCTAAGAACAAAAAATAAAATCTGCATTATTGGCTATGTGCGCACTGTAATTAACATGCATATAATCTGTATGCAAATCATGTTATTGAAAATAGTGACTATTAGCATAACAAGTCCTTATTATTTACTGAGATGCAGCTCAAGCAGGCATCCTGCTGGGGTCTAACACCCTTCCTTTAAACAGCACCATCTTTTGTTTCTTCTTTTACTCATTCTTCTCTCCTCTTGATGATTAACAGCACAGAAAACAGGGAAACTCCCCTCTGTGCCTTTGTTTAAAGTGGAAAATCTTGTGTGTTTAATTGCCCTCAAACATCTGATCCAGCTCAAAGCTCAGTGAAGTGTCTCTCAGGGTGCTACATCCCCCACCATCACCACCACTGAATTGCAGGCTGCTTAAATGATCAGTTAATATATGCAACATCACCTAAACTATTTCTCTCTAATTCCTAACTGATATCAAGTTGCAAGAACTTTGGCTTCTGTTTCTTTCTTCTCTTTTTTTCAAGGGAGGGACAATATGGGAAGGTGGGTGAAAACAGAATTCAACTGTGTAAGGTCATAAACCTTTTTAAGTCCTGCCACCCTTCTCATATTGTACTTCCAATGAATTTAACCTTTTAATCACTCCAGCAATGAAAAGTAACAGATAAGCACAATTTTAGTTTTTTCAGTATGTCTGAACAAAGCTTTCTTGCTGGATCAGTTTTGTTAGCCATCTGTCTGCTGAAAGCTCCTGCATCACTGATGCTGACACTGTTTCCCCACTCCACTTCCTATGCTGCAAAAGTCCTGAGGTTCCAGGATCTCTGCATGATCCCGTAATCTTTAATAGCATTTCTGTAAGAGCAGAAATTTGCAAAGCTGTTCCTCGCCCAGCAATTCCTTCCGCAGCCCCAGCCCTGCTGGGTTTTGCGCTGCGTGTTTGTTCTCTGCGAGGCTACACCCTCTGCTTCAGAGATGGCTGCATTACAGTAATGAAATAATTATCAGGGGGAATTATTTCAATTATTTATCATTTTGCCAAAATCAGCCTGAAGTTTTCCAAGCTGAATGCCCACCGAAGGATGGACTTTAGTTTCAGTAAAAAGAGCACAACTGTTCCTGAGTATTATTAGAAAAAAACAGATGATTTACTATTAAATTATACAGATCGTCCATGAGAAACCCTGCCTTGCAATACATATTTTAAATTTGTTTCAGAAGGGCCCTGGAGAACAGGGGCAGTAAGTCAAGAAGGGGAGCTGAGACAGAATGTGGAAAGTGAGTGGAAACCAGAAAAGGAAAGGGAAAACAGATTTAGATGGAAACTCCAAAGCGGAAGGCTGGGACCAGCTGCACAAAAGCAACAGAACAGTGACAAGAAGCCTCCGCTATAACTGCAGAACCTAGGACGATTTCTTAGAAGGAAAAAAATAGGACTGGGACAGACTGGAAGGAAAATATCAAAACTGAAATTGCCTGTGAATACACTCTTTGATATATCCTTTCATGATAGGATTTTTTTTTTAAAAATGATTTCTATTTCACAGCAGGAGACATCTGCTGATGAGGTGGATCAGAGCTTTGCACTGAGGACAGCTGTTACTTGGGGAGCCCCTGCCACTTTGTTGTGGAAGATGTACTCCGCACAGCCTAAATTTTGTGTTAATGCAATTTTTCATATGCAATACATACATAGGCCCAAACTGTTCCCTACACTGTTTTTTTCTTTTGGAACCTGAGAACTTTGTGAGCCTACCTTCCAACCAAACAAAGCACCTTTACACCACAGTGGCAACATAAAAGGAACTTAAAGTAGTATCTGTAACACAGTCGGGAATTTATTCTGCTAAAATGAAACCTTGAAGCATTCTCATTCTCTCTCATTCTCTCTCTCTCTCCCCTATACTTCAGCTGTAAATACTACAGCTCTCAGAAATCAAGAGTTCTACTTCTGCTAAAGCATTTTTTGGACTTTTTTGATTAAATGTATTCTTTAGAAATGTTGGTTTGTAAAAATGTAACTCTTCACAAAACCAAGACGACTCCCTTGGACCCTTCGTTAATTTTAGTAGTTAAATCACCCGGTGGGATGTGAAAGTTCAAAGACTTCAGGCTCAATTCTTTCCATCCCACTTTTGTGACCTGATAGCTCCACAGTAGCCCAGAGTTCAACATAAAACCTTTCAGTATCTTGTGTGAATTGGTTCCATTTCCAGCGAATAATTTGGTGGGACACAGAGATAATCAAATATTCTTAAAGAATCCACTCAAATGTAGGAGGCCAAAATGGAGAGCCCTGCTCCAATGAGGCACGGCAGAGACCTCAACTTGACTTGTCACACTAGAACCTTAACCACTGTATTACTACTCCATAATACTCTTGGCAATTTTCTAAGGGGGGCAGGGGGGAAGTGCCTTGCATATTTTCTGTTTATCCCAGTGCAACAATAATACAAAATTAATTTTACACAAGCCTCTCATCTCTCTGTCCTATTTCAGTATCAGCAGAATGCAGCCATCTTGTTAAGGCTGAGCTGTAAAATGGTGATTCGCATTGCTATCAGTGCATTAACAAACTAATATTGATAAAGACAGTTCTAGCTCAGTGAATTCCTCTAGAAGTAAAGAGTGGCCACTGGATATTTTTGTTGAGAGATTTCAATGAGGTGAACTGCATGAAAGATGATGAAAGGATAAAAATCATTAGATGAAACCAAAAAATGAAAAAAAAAATTTGAGGAAATATCTTTTTGTCCATTTTACCAGTTGGATTAATGCAAGCATTTTTATTTTGCATCATAACATGCACACCAGTGCACACCTGACAAACAACAAGGAAAGTCCTTGCCTTCAATATTAATAATAAAATACCTGAAGATGCATTTGGAAAACATCTCTGGTTAGTTATACCACTTTCCCATTAACGTGCGATTGTGCTTTGGTTCATATAGGTTTAAAAGACCCAAAGGATAGACTTCCCAGAGACTAGTTCACATGTCAGTAAGTGCCAGAGAGTTTTTCCCTTATAATCAGTCTGTATTTTCCCTGTGTCAATTGAATCCAATGTACTTAGTTATAGTTACGACACACTACTATTCTTGAAAATATCCAAAGAAAATTTTATTTTCCTCCCACAATCCCACCCCGCCTTGCTTAGCCCAGTCATAAGTTACCATTGGCTCTCATTTATTTCTTTCTACAATAATCCCTTGTTCTTAAATCAGTTTGATAACATATATATTGCCATAATAAACTTAACTGTATCACCATGTATTGCAAGTTCACTCATTCCAACAGTCTTAAAATATACAAGTGAAATCAGAGACTGATATTATTTAATTAGAGGAGAATGCATCCAAAGTGGAGAGCGACTTTGAGATTCAAGTGTTTCATGGACAAAGTTGGATTTCGGTAATTCACTGAGGAAAAAGGCAGACACTTCTCAAGAAAGCCATGTGTTGAAAGCACTGTGCATTGCTTGGAAAGAGATAAAATGGTTGCAAGAGAATGCAATTTGGTAGTATAGAGGAGATGATGCAGGAAAGATAAAATAATTGGTTCAAATACAGCTAGAATTATGGTGCTAGGGAGACAGGAAAACATATGGTATGACTCTCAGAAAAGTGATCATTTTATCAGTCACATGTTTAGCTCATTTTAACTAATGTAGGGCCAGTCCATAAAACATGGTCAGAGAGAGAAGCAGACTGTTGCTAAATTGAAAAATGGTCAGAAGTAATTGCAGAAATGGAACCGACTTCTAAGCCACAACATGGAAGACATCTCTGCTTCTACTCTCTGGATGTTGGTGTTGGAGGCAAAAAAACAGCGTCCTTTGACCAAAGGGAATGACAAACAATTTCAGGTTGCCATATGGCATATTTGTTTTTAATCTACATTTAACAAAGAAGTGGCTCAGTAGACACCATTAGAAGTCAGGTTACACAAAACCTGTACGTTTACTCCAAAGAGTTTTAACAGAAGTTAGAGCAAAATATTTCATATCCTGACTTCAATTTGAAATCACAATCTTATTTCAGAAAATTCCTGTCTTTCTTTTTGCATGCATATTTGAGATACTATATATGTATAAATGCAGATTTCCTGCCACCCCTAATCCATCTCATGAGTCCTTCTGTTCAGAAATGCTCTCACTGCACAAATGGACACACTTGCTGTAAATAAATTTTCTATCTAGGATATCCATACAGACCCAAAATATGGATCAAGTGGAGTGTAAGGCTTTCCTGGATGAACATAACCTCAGTGAACTTCAGTTGGCACGGAATACTCATATCTTTCTCCTAGAGGCTCATGTTGGTGATTTTTCCTTCTCTTTTCCCTCTACTTTCTTTCCACAGAGCTACATATTTGTCTAGAGATAAGTTTCTAGCTATTTTATGATAACATTCTATTCATTCCTTCTGCATTCAAATGCTCAGTTCCAATTTTGCAAATACAACATTGTTTCAATCATCTCTGAAAATAAAAATGAAACTTTTGCAAAAAAATACAAATGAAACATAAAACTATGCATGTGCATATCAGATAGCATCAAATAGCAACAACAGTTTCAAATAGATGTTTAAAGCATTAAGTTATGTTATGAAGAGTATTCCTAGATGAAAGTTTCATAACAAGAGTAAATCAGTCTTGCCAATGAACATGAAAGAGGGAATAAAACCTTTTTGAACACTCAAGGTGGTTTGCTCATTTCCCCCAAACCAAAACGAATGAATTAGTTGATATATATGAAAATGAACTTAAACTAACAACATAATCAGAGAAGACAAACTTAAAAGTTAAAATTAGATTTAAAAGTATATATATTACTTGGGGCTGATGACAGCACATGGCAACTCCACAGTAACTGCTGAACTGAGCCTTTGTCAGTTAAGAAACAGCAACAAAATAAATCACACAGCTAAAAAGAGCTGATCTCAACCCTTGGACTTTGCTCGGGCACTAGTCTGACTTCTAATGTTCAGCACTGATCTTCTGGCTACTTATTGACCATTTATAACTGGACACACACAAACATAGCCTCTAGCAATGTAGTAGTTCCTTTAGGCTCCCTGTGCTAACTGTGCACACAGGTTTTGCACCATTCCAGTGCCACTTACATCAAATTAATTAGTCTCAAATTGCAGAATTCAGTGAAATTAAAATTGGATGTTTTATTTTTAGTGAGAATAGCAAAAACTTTTACTAATAAAAACAAGTTATACACTTTCTTACAATATTGCCATAATAGGACAACATAGTTCAAAGAGTTTCCAGTGTAGAGTATGTAAGTATTTATCCTGGCCTAAGGTATACTTAACTGTACATTTAAACAACATAAGATTGTCCTGTGAAAACCTAAATGTCTGTTTATATGATAACAGAGAGTATTTAAGCCCCATGCAGCTGCTTTAACACCTAAGCTTCAGGATGTTGGGGCTCAGCTCAGAGCAGGAGCAAAATTACTACTTGTTCTGTGGAGTCTCAACTTCTCTGTGAATCCTATAGCTGCCATAAAAAGGTCACAAAGTCAGCTTATCACGCTGCTGGAAAATCCCTAAGCTATGAGGGAACTTAGGAATGGCGAAGAGCAGAATAGGGCTCAGCGGCAAAAACAGTAGTGACCTCCAAGATGGAAACGTTCGTTGGCCACCATGGGCAGTTATCATGACACCAAGGAAGGGCCTGATTCAAATGCAGTAGCTCCCAGAATCCCAGGGCAGCAAAAATAAAATTATGCCATTTTGTCCCTGCCACTCCCACTGCACTCCTACTGCAAAACGCAGAGCAGCTGCTCTCCAGAACGGAAATGTCATTCAAATGAGGATGGACTTTCATTCTGCACGGCCTGTACTTCTGGATTTCTGCACTTCTGCCTGCTCTTTTTCCCTTCTGGCTTTCAGGAGTCACTCCATAGCAGTGGAAGAGCAAATGCTGTGTAGGGACATACATGAGACTTTCTGTTCATTGTGAAAATGCAGTTATAATTGGTAGATAAGATTTGTGCAGGGAGGGAAGAGCGTGCACCTCTTTCTTAAGTGCCACAAAAGAGGGAATGAACATTTTGTCAGAACTTATTTTCTGCCTCGATGAGTGCTAAGTCAGGAACACTTTAATTTCTCTTGACATCAGTCAGATAGACTAAAAGTATCACATTTACTTCATTACTTCATTAGCGGAGAAGTTCCCCAGACAGGACAGCTAAGAGAAATGGTTGCTTATGAAATATGTAGCATTTCAAGTATGAGTTCAAAGTTGTAGACACCTTATAGTTTCTCCTGCTATGCTGCAGATGTAGATGTGTACTGAATATACAGGGGTATTACTACCATCCAGCTGTAAGCATTTTAGTTAGATGTCCAAATCCTATTTTCCCTATTTCTGCTATGGATCTTTCAAAGCATCTGGATATTCTGAATTTCTTGGAGGCTTCTCACTGACTACACAGAGGGCCTCCCCCTACTCCACTCCCAACACCATGTTTTAGAGCTCTTCACTGGAGGACAAAAGATCTGACGTAAATGACTGAATATTCAACAAACCTAATGAATGGGAAGTAAAGACAAAGAAGCAAAAAGCCCAAGGAAAGCTAAGAAGCACATGCAGGAAGACATACTTATCATAGATTTGGACTCAAGGTTGATTTCATTTTCCCAACAATGCAATTAAAGTAAACATTCAGCCATTAAACAGAATAATTATATCCTGGCTATTGACATTAATACTTTTATTAACATGTAAGTTAATAGCAATATAATATAATATAATAATCACAAAAGAATAGGGAAATACAGCTGTAGAACAGAAGCAAAAAAAAAAAATCATTCTCCCATTCTAATGAAATGCATAGTTATGACAACGGCAAAGCCCAAACAAACTATCTAAGAATGGCAAAGACCAAAGGGAGACTCTTTAGTAGATATTCATGCAATGAGACATTTAATAATGCATATAACATTTTTTAAAAGATCCTCTTTCTTGAAATTTACTTTACAGCCACAATGACCTTCCACACTGGTCAAATAGTCCAGAACTAAGAATGTCCCTTTGGAGTCCGACAGCTGCCTGTTATTAGTTTTATCTATTCAGTCTCTAAATCCCAAACTCAGAGGTTACTGGTGTAGGTCAGCTGTGAGACTATGATGACTCTCTTGCCATTCGACATGGAAAACTAAATAACAAAGTCTGCACTATGTCAGCAAGCATTTCACATTCTTTGGTTTGTCATGCAAAGCACAAAGACCCTGATACAGTTCAAAATGGTCTTTGTATCTACAGTCTTGTTTACCCTTGGAATACAAGCTTAATTTCCCACATGCCTAGAGTATTTTAAAAGCCACTTCATACAACAGAAAAGACAGTGCTAATTTCTGGCAATGGAACAAGAAGTATCAAGAGTTTCAGCAGAGTCTCTAAATCAACAGATAGATCAACTTTATATTTGCACACAGAAAGTGGGTGTGTATGAAAGGAAATGTTACTGCAGGAAAATCTAGTTCCAGTGATATAGGACCGTGATTTTACCGTCCCCAGATGCAAATTATTCAGCAACTTAAATTATGCAGCCTTTCTATTTCTATAGAATCAATATCTCTAATTCTGAAAAAGATAAGGTTTCTTCGCCTGTATACAGGTAGCAGTGTGAATTTCTAGGAGAAGGGTCAAACTGTTCACAGTGGAATATATGGAACATATGGACAAAAGGAGGGTCCTAACTTAGATCTTATGAGTTGTTCTCTTGAGGTACCAGCCATCTTCCACTAGTGTTGTAGTGAACTTCAGCTCCTAACTTAAGCATTTTAATTAGAAGCAGAGATAGAAATAGCCCCTAAAATATAAAGTAATGCAGAATCAGAACCACAATAACTAAAGCAGGAAACTTTGCACAGGGAAGGAAGTTACAACATGAAATGTACTTCCTAAAGCCTAGATCCTGCCTATGTCTTTGGCATTTATACCTAAACACAAAACAAGTTCAAAGATGGGCTTTAAAACTATCATGGTGGGCTAGCAAGTAAAGATTATCTAATTTGCTAACTTTGGAGGGAGCAGGTTGCAGTTGCAGGTTTTCAGAGTGTTGAGAGGTAGAACTGCACCTCCTCAATGGAAGAAATTTCTTGAGAAAGGTGCGGAAGTGCTCTCAACTCTTTTGTCAACTTGTGAGGCTCCTAAACCAGGTATTAGCTAGAAGAGAACAGAATAATTCTTTGCTTATCGTACTGGGACAGGGATGCACATAGGTCCTATAGGCAGTAAAATCTGCTTTTGTTCGGCCATGGATAAATGGAAAAGGGACTTTCCCACAGGAAATCAAATTGCATTTTTATGAAAAGTTATAGTTAAATACAGTGCACAAAACTGCTCCAATAACCACCCTCCCCATATTAATCATACATCCATTATTGTTACATGGCATGACAATATAGAGCCAAGATAGAAGTGTTAAACAAATACAATCTCTACTGAAAAATGACCTCCCTCCTTAACTCCTCCCCTCCTCAAAACTCTTTCTAGCCTTCAGAAAGCCCCAGACCTCACTAAACTCACTGTTAGAAGCAAACTCTTTGCAGACCATCACCTAATGAGCAAAATCAGACCAAGTCCAAGAAACAAATGTAAAACTTCCCAGCGTATCTCCATAACATCATGCCTCTCTAAACAGAATCGACATACTCACTGAATCCTATTTATGTACTTCCCATGAATTAACTTACTTCATGCAGTGTACCATATGTGTCCCAAAAAGTACGTAAGTGAAAAAAAATCATCACTACTGTGCCCACTGAATGAATTCATATGCAGGCCACAAAGCTGAAAAGAATGTAATTACAAGAGAGCGCGCATTTCTCACACAGCCACCTTCTCTCTGACCTCTCAAGTCCTCTTCTTCAAGGGAGGACTATAGGCATCTTCAAAGAATAAGCCAGAGAATTAAAGTAACAACTTTGGTGGATATTAAAAGCATGAATTCAATCAAGAGACAGACTCTACACCGTGTAATAATTTGCTCTCTCTCTCCAGTAAACCCCTCCACGTTACACAGATGATAAATTATCCATCTCTTTCTTTTTTCTGCAGCACGTAAACATGATATCATGTCTTTCCTTCCTAACTCCTGATCCTCTGCTTCTTAGGTATTGAGTGCCTTTCTTTCACAGCTAATCTAAACTACTAATAAACCCAGGTAGATTTAGAGCAACTCTTCTCAACCTGTATTTAGGAATGAAAATGCTTGCTTCTATTTCAGACCTGAAGAAGAGCTTGTGTGCCCAGAAGTTTGTCCAGTTTCCCACTAAAACTGATCTAACAAAAGATGGTACTTTCCTTGACTAACTTTGCCTTGTTTGGAAATAGAATGTCGCCTTTCCTTTTGGTGCTGCTAATTTCAGCCCTCAGGCATAGCTACTATACCTTTGCTTTCAACTTACTATTTGTTGCTTAACTTTGGAATTACTTTATGTAACCCAAAACCACTTTGGACTACAGCTTGTATAAAGATTCCTTGCAAAATAAAAGTATATGTTATTGTGATTCTAATCAGCAGATCCCAAGGCCATAAACTTCAAAGGAACTTTGCAATGCAAATTTCCTTGCGTCTGCTAATCAGTTTTCAAGATAAATGTGTGATCTTTCAAAGACAGAGAGGGAGGTATCTGAAGCTACCAAGGAACAACTTGCATATTTAGGAGCAGTAGTACTTTTTTAACTCACTGACAAAATCCAAACAGATTGTCCAGCACAGCAAATCTGTTAGGCACGAATAATCTTACCAGCCCTATGACTTTGCTATTAAGTAACTACATAACAACCTACATCTACAGTTTGCAATGACTCACGGCACAAATATAGTGAACAATGAATGATAAGATGTCAGTGCTTATTTATTATAACTTGCAAAATTTAGAGATTTTTAAGTCATGCTCATTTAGTATATAGGATCCTTATATTGGGATGTTCCACTGTTCCACTGAAGGAAAAACGGGAAAAGTAGAACTTATAAATGATTTCAATTATAACAGCTGTATGCAAGTGCAGTTGCCAGGGCTTTCTGGAAACGAAGAAACTGTGGGTTGATGGTGTGAAACATGCCTGGTAGAGTTGCAACAGCTTAGCATCTTTCCTAGCTAAGATCTCCTGAGGTCTGTAGATGACTCCAAGGGATCTAGGTATCCCTTTTCCTGACAGCAAGGACATCCTCTCTCCATTCACCCATTCATATAACACACTAGATAAATTCCTCTGCAAGTTCATTTACTGTGAAACTCCACAAACACTTATGTCAGCGCTCCGGAGGGAGCCTTACAGGAGTAGGCGATGCTGTGGGGGAAAGAGATGATGGGAATACCACTGCCACTGAGAAAAAGTTTACAGTGCAGAAATATCTATTTCAATTTATTTGTACAACAGTTGTGTCCATCTGAAGACTAAAATTTAACCCAGTCATGTTTTAAAATTTTAGGACAAAGACTAGCTTAAACTCCAGACACCTTTGTGCTTTTCTTATGCATCATGCTGCCCTTGCTAGAGTAACAAAACTGGTCATCATGAGATACAGTAATGAGATACTATTCTTGGTGGATATTATCCCCGAATGGAGGACTTTTCTCCTCATCTGCAAAGCCAGGAACTACACCACACTTGAGCACTTAAAGGCTGTCTTACCCTATTATACAAGTACTTAGCATAATAAAGATGATCTTAACAAAATTATTTTTTCTCTTGTATTGTAATATTTTTCCTTTGTCTACTATAAAATAGTGCCAAAAAGAAAGAAAATTTAAGCATATTCTAAGGCCATACCCATCAGCAACATGTCTGTAATAGTATTCTCCTTTCAGTGGTATTTGCCTCCTTCCAAAAGCAACATCTCCGTCTCTCCCCCCTTTCAGAACAGGACAATGTTATCCCCAACCTGATGACATGCTTCAACGTGCTTTTCAGCTCTTCACAAGTGTAATCCTGGTTCCCATGATTATCAAGGTAGTCCAACAATCTCCCTCCAGCATTGAACGCTAATGCATTTTTTTAATAATCTCATCACTGTAACAGGAGTCAGTAAGTTAACTTGCAGTTAGTGAATTTAAACGTACTGCAGTCTAAGGGTTTTCAGTCATGAATGGGAAGTGTTGTCTATTACCAAGAGTCAAGAAATGTATAAATAACCTTCACAAGTTTTTATAAAATGAAAAATAAGAGCAAAATATTAATCTTACCTATTTTTGAAAGTCATAATTTTTGCCATTTGTATAAATTATTATAAATAATAGCACTTAAAAATCTTTATGCAATGACATTCTTACTAATAGTGATAGATCTGTGCTTTGAATGTCCTCTGCCTTTTTACTCTGCTATCGTTTCACTTTCAATTTTTCCTTCCTGTTTCCTTTCCTGTTCCTCTCCTGGTACCACATACTGATCTGGGATTATCCAACACTCTTGCCGAAAGCACAAAACGCTACTGACTACCAGGAGCTGGTTGCAGTGGTGAGTCCTTCTGACAGCTAAAGCGAATGTGGTCTTGTTTTAACTGCAGAGTAACAAGAGTATGTTTGTAATTGTTATAGATCTGAGCCACAGTACAGAAACACTCTTAAAAAACAGTTCAATCCTATTCGTGCTCAACATGTGAGCCATGTTTTACCTGCAGTCCACAAATGCCGTAGCTGTTCAAAGTACAAAGACAATGTAATCTGATATCTGATGAGACAGCTCCTGTAGCAGTCAGAAGAATGGTTTCCAAAGGACAAACTGGAAATAACTTTTTATGCCTTATACTCTATGCAAAGAGTTGTAATTCACACAACCTCAAATTAAATTATAAACATTCAAGAACTCACACAATCGCCAATTAAATCCTAAAATTGAAACAATTCAAGTTAATCATACCCCAAAGTATTTATTTAAGCACTCCATCACTGAGGCTTTAAAAAAAGTCATATAGACATTTCCTTAACAGCAGCCTTAAAGTTACTTTTGATAAGCTCACATTCATTAACAGTCTCCTGACCTATTCAGGTAGATATAAGTCAACACAGGTCTGAGTTACCTTATCTAAACAAAAGGTTATATAAGTAAGCAATTACTGAAAGATTTACTCAAATCTACGTTTCAAATTTTGCCCCTCTATCTCTATGGATTCATAAATGCAAGTTGCATACATGAATGTAAGGGCAGAAATAAGTCTCAGATCAAGCAGCTGTGCCTGATGATGTAAAATGAATATAAATAACCAGATGGTGAACACCAAGCTCATATACATAGAAGAGACAAAACCATAGGTGGCTAATTTACAACCTTTAAAAAAATCACAAACTAAATAAAAAGGCATTAAAATTGCCCTTTGTTCCATACAAACACAAATTGTCTTGAAGTGAATAAATAAGCTCAGCTGTGTTGTGCAATGATTCCATTAACCTTGCAATCAAGCATTAAATTAAACTGCCTAGTTGGATTTCCCTGCTGCAGGGGAAAACGTACCTTGTAAGGTCTGTGCTTTATGTTAATAGAGCTAACGTGTAAAAGCATCACAACTAGATTTCTACAATTAATAACACAAGAAACTAAACAAGTGAGCAAATTGCAAAAATTCCCCTGATAACTTTTTAATGATTAACCTAATGCTTACAGGTTCATAGCCCTTCCTACTGGTTCTCTCATGCATTCACTTAACATCTGCTTTGAACAAGCTAAATTTAATTTTCATACATGTTTTCTAGGTGTACCTATAAAGCAGCTCAGAACTCCTGCTTGCCTCTCTTCACAGGATGAGGCAAGCAATTCATTAGTGCACCACTCCTTTTCCATATGTCAATTTTCATCCAATAAAACTGCAGCTGAAACCAAGATTAATTTTTTGTTTAAACTGCAGATTTTGAGCAGCAGCAACCGAAGAAGAACTATTTTTAAACTGCTGCACTATTATCAGCAAGTTCTGACCTTCTAAGGTAAAAAGGGTTGTGTTCTAATTAGAAAAGAGTAAATCAAAACAACACATAACAACATCACCAAATCTGGGACCAGGTTAATTTATCCATGATCCTATGTCGCAGCTAAATTACCAGCCATACATAATCTTTATTACGTGTCAAGTCACCCCCTCTCATCTGAACTGAAAGAATTATTTTCAAAGCTATCTCCATTCTCTCTTCATTTTTACTTCTTTCTTATTCTTAAATGTTTTTCTTTCAGCGAGTATATTCTTTTGTGTCTCTGAAATAACTGATACTAACTAGGGATTGCATTTTCTCTTCAGTGTGTCACAATCCCATTCTAAGTGGAATCTATTTAAACACAAATAATATCTCTTGTGGAACATAAGAAATTGCCGCTCTCGTGTTGTGCTTTCAGTAACGCAGCTTAGCAAATAATATGTGAGATTAATTTACATAGCAACAGAAAATGTTACAAGTACAGAAGATATTGTGGCAGAAAGAATTGATAACTCCTATATCACTAGCTCTCCAGAAGGCTGACTGTTAATTAAATATAATTTATATTAGAAGAATTCTGTATTATAAACATACAGCTACAGTTAATATGGCAATGTTCAGAAGCCACAGTAACAGATGAGGATGACAATTTACTGACATTCACTTACTGTCTCAACAGTAACGTTCCTCAGGCGTTTAGTTTGAAAGGAGAAGCAACAGCTACACATTGATGCCATTAAAAGCAAAAGTAGTCTTTTAACCCATTTATCTCAGCTCTGACAGAACATAGATCTCATTACTATCCATCTCCTTGTCTTCCTGTACGATCACACTCCCATAAATTATGGGTTTTTAGAGACCTGACAAACACCTGATCTTTGGACTTGACTGTTCACACTGAATCAATTGCTGGACTCAGACGAATCAGTGGAAGTGAAGAGAAAATTAGGTCTTTTATATTTCAAACACTATTAAAATAGAATTCTTATAGTTTCCTTATGTTACGCACTGTGCACAAAAGCCCACATGAGAAGTCAACAAAACAAGCATAAGACAAAGTTAGTGTTTGTCCTGGCACCTCTGTGAACGTATAACCTGACATACCCTGGAGAAGCTTATAGGCATGTATTCAGTATCCAAAATCCCAAAGCTATTGAACTGAGTTCCAGTACCCATTAGATATAACTGAAACCAAATGCAAAATCATATCCAAACATTTGCTGGATTAGAGCTTACCTATCAGCATCTCCCAGGCCCAGTGAAGTATTACGCTGCATCGTCTCCCGTACTGCAGCCATCCCATCAGGCAGCCGGTTTAATCTTCGAGTATAAAGGCCCAGACCACCATCAGTCATATACCTTTAAAAGAAAAAAACAAAATGTCATGGTTAATAAATCAATAAACCTTTTAGATATTTCTGTACCTCATATCTTCTCTACGATTTTAATCGTATATTGCATTTTTTCCCACCTTGGGTTGAGAACATTAGGCAGATAATGAATCAAGGAAAGTTTTTGTGGAGCTCTGCACTTAAACATTGCCTTTCTCTCATTGCTCTCAACTTCATTTTGCAGCCTCTCTCATCAGTAAGAATCGGATTTGAACATACTGGTGACAAAGAGAGAATACAACCTTTGTTAAGGATGCCTGGATGCAAGTCATTTAATATTTGTGAATGATGCTATTAGTCACTCCTTACTGTCCAAAAAATGCACAAGTTATATCATCTTGAACCATTTTGCAAGGGCTAAAACAACATTCGGGAAATCTCAACACTGTTGAAGTTAACTGCAAAAATCCCATTGACTTCACCCTAGATTTTGTCCATGGTCCATGAACAATGAATATCCCAAGACATATTGTCAGAAATCTAATTTGCTGCATAAAGCAAAAGTTTTTTTCAGCCTTGTTTTGGCCTCTACATTGTGCTCTGTCTTCAACCCTGATCTGTATTCCCACAGACATCTGCAATCAAATAGTGTTATTATCCTTAGATATTAAAAAGTACCAGGTGAATATATGGTACTTCACAAATTGCTAAGATGGCACATTTCTCACGTTCTGGTTTAGACAAATAAAAATGAATTTTAAAGAGAGCAGAGATGACACTTTTTGGAGAAGAATTGATAAATGTTTTTGATCACAATAACGCAGGTTGTGTGTTACCTAGCATTTTTGCTGACGTCTGCATTATGATTATTGCTGTCTGCAGAAGTACAATGTGACTAGAGGATCTCAAAGCCTTCTAAAATCTAGTAGACAAACAATTTATTTCCACATGGAAGACAAAAGCTCATATTTATACATGAAGAAACAATATTGTATAGGTTAGCTGTCCAGCTTAACATAATTAAGTCAGTATGATAAAACTAATAAAAGACTGATATTTGGACAAGCCATTGAAGGCCTAGTTTAACTGCAATTCTCTGAAACACCAAAGAAGAAATTTCCATACTCACGACTTGAGTGGTAATCAAAAAAAGAACAGTTAAAAAGATGTAGAACTACACAGCACTTCAGTGTCGTATGTTAATAAAACATTGTGGTATATTAATAACATACTGAAATTAAGAGGTTACTCCAGCCTCTTCTTCTTGAACAGCTTTGCAACAAGCTGCACTACATCAATCTCTCAACAATATTTTCAAAAGTTTTCTGGCCTTTCATGAAAGTAAAATGCAAACAAGTTCAAAGTGTCAAAATAAAACAAGAGGATTTTGCTCTTGTTTTAGCTTCATTTCTGTAAATATTTCTGACCGCAGCACATACAGATACACCGAAGCTAGCTTTACACTTGAGAAGCAAGTCCCGCTCGGCTCAAGATGTTCGTGTGCCCCCAGCTCCCTGCTAGCACAACCAGCCTGCCAGCCCAGCTACCTTTACATGAGCAGTACTGATAGTTGTGTACACGTACCATAAACTTTTTTGCACAACTATTTGAGAATCAAGTACATGCAACAGCTCTAGCAATACAGTGCTATCTCTGGCGTACAGCTGGATATGTAACCTACCTCACCGAGTCAGGAGTTGAAAAGATTGTGTCCTCTGAACTCTTTAGCCGCTCTTAGTGAAACAACAGCAGCCCACAGAACGGCATCCAGAAACACAAGATATCTTGCTCTTCCTTAAAAAGGCACATAGCTTTTCCCCTTACAGCAAGACTTCCTCATTCACAGCAAGAAAGGAAAGCCACTCCTGGCTTCAGGCAACCATCCCTCTACCCTTGAGAGGGAAAGTGGTAAAGCAGATAGCACACGCTTTGTTTCTGCATTTTTCCACTATTTTCCTCACAGATGTTACTGCAACAGATGTGGTTGACTGTGAAGTCAAATTCAATTACTACATTTATAAAAATAGTAAAAAGTCAATAAACCTTGCACAATCTGCTGTTTAGCATTTGAGTTAGCTGCATTAATCTGTAGAGGTCCTTCCCAGGAACAACCGAGGAGCTTCTCTGGGGAGCTTAACAAAGAGGTTGCTAAGCTAGTCAAGTCGAACCCAAGGCTCTGCTCCGCACAGCAGCCTCTGTGGGGACAAGATTCTCTCAACTCATAAACAAAGGCTGCAAAAAGCCAGGCAAGTGGCTCCACTGTAACTTGTGTGGAATTTGCCTTAGGTCTTGTATTCTAACATTTGTTTGACACAGTTTATAAAAATTTTATCATGGAAGAACATTCTCTTCCTTAAGCTACTAAAAGAAAAGAAAAGTGGAGCTTAAAACCACATTGTTCTACAAACATGCAAAAAACATTTTGCAGAAACACCTAATGTACATACGCTAATTGGTTTATTGCAGTTACTTGTCTGCACATGCAGTATGCTTCTGTATGAATACCTGTTAGACACATTTGAAAATGCAGCTTTTAGCTCTGCTGTCAGACTTTACCATTCTCTGGCGTATAACTAGTCCTTTGATAAAAATAAAAAAATAGCTGAAGTTAAAAGAGACTGTTCTCCATACTTATTACATGGAATATGTTAAATGAAACATATTACTCTTAAGAGTTAATCATGCTGAAGGCAATGGAAAACTTCTTTACTAATATAAAATTTCATCCTCTACATAGAAGCTCAGCAATCTGATGGATTAAAATAATTCTGCAGTTGCATCAAATGAAAAAATTAACTCAGATTTTCAGTGGTGCTAAGCATTCATAAATCCTGCGTAGGTCAATGGAAGGTACATGCCTTTTGCAGATTACGAGTTTTTTGAAGTAAGACACTGTAAAAAAGCACAGATATAAAATAGGACTTTTACCAGCTACACTAATAGGACAAGTTTCTTCCATGTAGGAACAAAGAGAGATAAATCTTTGTATTTTGAAAGAGGTCTGTGTAATCACAGATTGAAAGCTTTTTTCTGCTACACACAATGTCCTATACCCAGGAATGTTTAATTCCCAAAAGATGTCCAAAGCAGTGATGCCTGAAGTGCTGCATGAAACAGTGATGTCAAAGAACATGGGGGAAATATTATCTTCTAAACACTACATAGAGAAATGCATTCAAAACACAGGATTCTCTACTATCCACAGGCTATTCAAGAGAAGAGACAGTAAAAGATATTGGTACCACCAACCTCCAGTCATTGCTTTCTCCTCCTTTCCCTCCCTCCCTTCAAACTTAAAATCATCTCGGCTCTCAGAAGGCATCTTGCCTTTATGAATACAACATTAGTATTGCTGCAGATTTATCTTATGACAAAGAAGAATATAACAAAGGGATATTTTTCTAAAGACAATCTTAAAAGGTTTTAGTCAGGGAGCAATAAAACCAAGAAATATTATCCTGCATTTATATACAAACACCTTTATCATTTTCTTTCTAATTCTCTGCCTGTACATACTGAGAAAAATAGTCAGTGATGTAAAACTATATTTTAAACATATTTGAACTACTGAAGGTTCCAGTTACTCAATGTGGTTTGCCATCAAATTGTATCTGTAGCAGGAGAGTACAGTGTTCAATGAAAGTTTATTTTAGGCACACTTTTAACTGTCACTAAGGAAAAGATGAAGGGAAATTAAAGAGGCAGGCATAACTGTTCTTATGAAATATAAATATGACAATGGGCCTAATTCTAGAGGCACTTAATGCTACCTAAATTTATTGCCCCACTGTACATCTATATGATAAGTAATGCTAGTATATTTGTTCAACGGTATTAGCTGGTATCTGTTCATTTCTGCAGAAAAATCAAAACTACCCTTGGTGACCTAGCACATGTTGCATCATTTGACCCTCAAATGGAAGCTTCTAAAACAACCTTACGTATTCTGAATAAAGATGAAAAGGAAAACCTTTACCACTGTATTGATTTCACAAAATTCAAAGTGTGTAAGAAGTTACATTCCAACCCAACTTGGACTGACTTATCACAACATGGCTTCAACATACAATTACACAAATATGGTCTTTCCTACAGGTGCAGAAGTAGTCAGTGCTATGGTTGTGTCAGAACATAACTTTGCATAAATCACTGTGTGCTGTTGCGGGGGGTAATTCTAAGAACATATTTTTCAACTTGATGTGCCCTTCAACACCTGCAACAACCTTCCCAGCTCCTGAATATAGGCAAAATTTTCTTTGATATAACTTTGTCTCCTATACAGTGGCCCACTGCAGTCTAACCAATTTTATTAAGCCAGTTATTTATTAGCTTTATTTCTTTAACTTTTCTTATTAAGAAAATGTGACAAATTTGTACTAAATTGCTAGATTTGTGAATTACCAGAACTCTGCAAGCACATTCAGTGCTAAAACAAGTACTTTGAAATATCTTTCTACCTACACCAACATAAGGAAAAGTTTAAATATATGATATGGGAAAACATGTAGTATCCAGCCTCTGTGGCTTTTATACAGATGGGTAAATTCTAGATGCTCAAAAAATTTAATAGCTCAGGTTCTTTTAGGGATGGTACCAACAGACGATGGGGATGACTACCTTTGCTGAAGTCAAATAGAGTAATACCTAAAGAATGGACAATGAATGAGACAGTGATGACATCCGTTAAAAAGTGCTTCTAATTTCTAATCTTTTCAGAGATTAATGAATGATTAATATTCATCTCCATAGCTTTACTCTTAATCAGTATGAAAATAAAATCAGCTGACCCTCTTTCTTTTAAACAAGAGCAGTATTGTGCACTTCTAACACATAACTGGAACTTCCACAACACTTTCTAGTTTACACTTTTTTCTAGAAAAAAGTGGCCTCCTGCCCCATTTTACAGGCATAAAAGAATCTGCTTTGGAGTTCCCAGGACAACCTGGACCTTTAAACTTCTCATTTCTTTTTCCAAATACACCCTTTCTGCACCTCTGAAATGGCATAATAAGTCCTTCCAAGTGCAATATTTTTAGGATATTTGTGATGCTGAAGTGATTTATTGCCCTTTCATGAAAGGCAGGCACAGCAAACGCCTGGGTTACACCAGGGATCAGGAGAATCCAGCAGGCTGAGCCACTTGGCTTCTGCCCGCGCTCTGCGCTTGCCCTCGCACCCAGACAGCCAACAGCACGCTTATTTTTACGGTCCGACAACGCTACCGCTTCGTATATATTCATTCCAGCATTTAATCTCCGAATGGGAGTCTTCCAGTTTTCACAGCAGAGAGCCGAGGGAGAGGAGGAGCGGGGGGCAGGCCTGCACCACGCGAGGCGCTGGGCAAGCCTGCCCTCGGCAGCCCTCCATCGCCCGCCGCACAGTGCTGGGCCCGCGAGCCGGAGAGCCGCCACGTGCCCGCGCCGAGCACCGCCGCCTCCGGGCGCCCGCTTCCCGCCTGGCGCGAGGGCGGCCGGGGCAGAGGCAGCCCGCGATCCTCCGCAGCCGCCCCGCAGAGCCGCCCCGCAGCACAGCTACGCGCAACGCAAAGCTTTCAGGAATTACAGCTTTTGGATTATTCTGGGCATCCGCATACGCTCTGACACTCAAAAATATTCTCGTTTCGCCTCAGTAATAGCACTGTTTTGCTGAATGCTTTCCTTCAAATGTTTATCTTGATTAGGCTTCAGTTGCAGCGTCCTAGCAATCACTGATTGCTGGAAACACTGGTCATTACAGCCGGTTAAATAAGATCGAGAGGTTTAACAAGCTTTGAATATCGGAGAAGGAGTCTAACTTTGCCAGTCACAAAAAACATAAAAAAAAAAGTCTCCACTACTCTGTCTGAAGTATGATAAATGTGATCAAAACATTCCTGTTACTGTAACCAGGAATTTGTTTTAAATACGATTTTAAAAGAACCTGTGCTGTGCTCTTAGCCTAACTGAAGAATCATGACAACCCCAGACATCTCCGATTAGTATAAATTTGGTATGCCCTTTTTGTAATGACTTTGATACTGGACCAGATGCTCTTCCCCTATTTTTTCTCCAAGTCTTTCAAAACATGATTCTTGCCTGACCACTCTCCACTACAACGCCCACCATCAGCACAGTAGTCATCTTTCTAACCAAAGGGTTGAACATATACCCTGTCCACAAACCTGCCTTAAATTAAAAAATAACACAAGGAACAACCACAAGGAACAACCAGCCTGGGATTTTGTGTTGTGTTTAAATTCCAATTTTTGATCCAATGAATTTCAACATTTCAACAAAGGCATTCAGGAACAGGATCATGTCCTGAGCTTTCAGCTTGGTACTGCTAATACAACACCCAAATCCTTAACATTCAATCCAAATACTACCTTTCAGGTTCATAGAAACACAAACCTAGTGCTCATTTCATTCAAATTTTCTTTTTATAACTAAGGCAGCTGGATTTTATGGAGATGGTGTGAGGATAAATTATAAATTAATAGACTTTTATTAATAATCAGTAACTATTTACAATTAATGATCCATCATTAAAATATAAATTAACAAGCTAATTAATAAAATATAAATTGTTTCGAACATGCTCAAACACAAATCCAGAATAAGCCAGAAAAAACAGTCTATGACTGTCAATCTCAAATATGATAGTCATTGCTGGGAAGAAGGAGATTCCTGTTCCACTAACAGGTAAGAAAGAAGAAATGAGATTATGTAAAACTTCAACAAAGTATGTTTTAATTTCATAGTTTACATGAAGAAACTTCCCAACTGTAAAGAACTAACAACAATAGTCGCTTATTCACTGTCCAAAGTAGTCTAGAAGCAAAAAAAGTTTACCTCTCTAACTACTTTGTCCTCAGACCTTTTTCTGGGAAAAATCAAGTAACAGAAAGAAGTAGTTTCTGTGAGATCGATACCTTTCTACCTGGAGATGAAGTAAGACTACCTGGCACATAAGCCATTCAACAGCCATCAGACAGTAACAATTTTTGGTCATTGATGCCCAGGTCTACATTTATTTCTACATGTGTCCTCATCTGGATCTGACTTTTAAAAAGTCTACAGGTCTGCTGCTATAAACTTCCATTTGCTAAAGGAAGGAAGACCAGGAGATATCAGTGATTGCTGCCACCATAGGTGAAATCTCATATATGCCCTCTCATCTATTCCCCCCAGGACTCTGGCTTCTTATTAAACTTCTGAAGAAATTGGTTTCCTGTCGAGTAAGCAGTCTTAGATATAGTTTAAGAGAAGCTATTGGTATATGAGAAAAGAATATTAAATTGAAAGAAGGCACCTCTCAGATCACTGGGTCCATTCCTGTTTTAGAGCAAAAATCTCTTCTAGTGTATAATCCTCCTTCTAGCACTGACTCAATCCCACTTTGTCAAATTCAATTTAAGCTGTGTGCTCCTCAGGGAAGAGACTTGCCCCACCATCATTTTTGAAACTCTTTACAAATGTAAATCAGCCCATCCAAAAAGAAGACACAGATTAGGCACTGAAAAGCCTCCATTTAAGGTAACCAGACATTCAAGAGCTATAGTTAGTAGAGATTAGATTATAATGTATTTTTATATTATATTAGGTACAATATAAATACTATATTTACAGGATTTTTATGTTTGCCTCAATTTCTTCCCCTTTCTGCAGGCTGTTTATGAAAAGAAAGAATGGGCTAAAGCTTTACTTATTCCTCTTGTCCATCTTGGAGTTGAATGCCCCTTCAGAAATGAATGCAGCACTGTATCTTGAAGAAAACCTCTTGGCTATGGCAGTGAGAAACTTCAAATGTCAATATTAACTATTAACAGCTCCTTGAAAAGGGCTTCAAAGAAACCAGGTGATTAAAAATGTGTTTAAGAACATAGCAAGACCTGAGAAAACTCATGGGAAGAGACTGGGACGGATCCTCCCCAGACTTCACAGAGGATTTGGGGCGGCTCTCTACTCTTTGACTACTTTGCTAAGAGACATTAGGAACAAAGAATTTCTGCTGTTGTAACCACATGACCAATAAAAGCATAATTATTTTTAAGAAGCAATCCTGTTTACTTATATTTATTGCAGTTTCCCACATTTTTCCTAAAATATTGTGTCTTTAATTCTGAGCAGATTTAGTTCACTCTGGTGAGGCCACTGAGTTAATCCTAAATTGCCTTGACTCAGAGTTGGGAAGGTTGCCATGCCCACAGGAGTTAGGCCACGGGAGATGTTAAGTCTGGGGTCTATAGCAAAGCCTCTCTAGCGCAAATCTATGTCCAGGATACATAGATTAAAGGTGAGCAGCTCTAAAGGGTAATTAAAAAAAAAAAAATCCTACACAGTGAACACAGAGTAGCTGAGAGCGTCTGAAGTCCCACTTCTCTCCAGAGCTTAAGAGCCTGAATCAAGGCAAACAAAGGCTGGCATCTCCAGCTACTGAGGGCCTAGGCAGGAACCTAGTCCTAATGGAAAGCACATAAGCACTGCTTGAAAGAAGACAGCAGTGCTCTCTTGCTTACTGCAATGGTTGTGATGTCCCTTTTACATAATACTTCAGAGTTCTTGCTGGATGCTGAACTTAGTTTCCTTCTCTGCCTGAAGAGATTAAAAGGCACATTTCTCACCTCACAAAAGAATTTATCTACAACCAGACTAAGCTAACACTAACACCAGACTAAAAGCTTTCCAGAGGATGGGAAAGGTGCATCAGTCATCCACCTTATCAAAGCTGGGCCAGTGGGCATGAAACCCAAAAGATGCAGTAGGCTGGAAGGATCACCCATACGAAGGAGAATAAATCACAGCTCCGGTGTTATAGCACTTGGAAGGAGGAAGTACTAAGTCCTGGGGTTCTGCTCCCAAGATGCTTTCTGAAATATAGCCAGGGATTTGTTAACATAAAGTGAATGACCCATTCTGGGAAAGGAAGCCAGAGACTGTAACGTTTCGCTTCCGCTTGAGTGCCTTGTCCAACAGGGACTGCCTCCTCCCACAGACACATTTTAAAAAGAAACCACTCTTAATTGCATGACGTGAGAGCCCAAACCTGTCAGAATGAGGCTGCCAAGACTGGGAAACACCCAAGGCCACACCTTTCACGTGTGGAAGTACCACTGTGGATCCTAGTGAAACATGGGTGGAAAATCATTACTTAAGATGTGGCAATGATCACACACACAGCGCACAGACTGCCAGACTATAGCAAGTTCAAGTTACACCTGAATTGGGCAGCTGTTGAATGGGTTTTTGTATATGCCAGTTTTGATTTAGATGCCTAAATCCTTCTCATTACCTATTTCAATGAAAATCATAGAAATAAATCAAGTGATCCATTTCCCATCATCCCCTTTAATTTTGTTAGCTACAGGAGCTCCTTTGGACCAAAGGAAACCACCGAGGGAATGCTGCTGCTTAATAGATTCTTAGAAGGGAATCCGGAGTGCCGACAGAGTTACTCCACGGCACATTTCGACTCAACCAAGCCTAATCCTTCCGTGCAGATCATTCATATTGGCATAGTGCATGTGATTGCATCTCCCTCTACTGGTTAGCCCCAGAGTCGGCCCACATTTTGTCCTTTAGAAGCAGTCCTTTTGCTCAAGTTATAAAAACCTGTTGGCACTAAAGGAGCAGTTCAGACACTACTGTGGTGTGTATTACAGAAGCAGACACACAGAGTGAGATGATCACTGTTGCTGGGTACTTTGGTAGCTATTAACGTTAGGCCAGCAGCAAAGAACAAGGAAGCAGCAAATACCACATGAAACAAATGGTGAGTTAGACCTACTGGCAAAGAGTGTATACGACCTTACATGACCCAAGCACTGTACAGTTGACTGTATGGCAATTTGGGGGAAGAATATAAGGAAATATCTGAATGTCACCAGTTAAACGTTCTCATTCCTGATGCTGTAAACCCTGGGTTTTGCTTTCCAACCAAGTTACTAAATTGTCTGAGGTGAACTGATTAAAATGCATGGTCCCAACTGATCTCTAAGGATATGTTTATGACTTACAGGCATACGATGCCTTACTGTACTGAACCCTAAATAGCAAGAAAAGTTTTATGATAGCACATTATCTGAGATACTGTTTGTGACAACTGATTAAACACTATTATAGACAAGAAATGGAGCTGACACTGGAACAATTCTTGAATTGAGTGCAAAATTTAAGTTTATTTTAAAATTATTATACAACATTAATAATACTGAAAATGCTTGTGTAATAGTCTAGTCATATCCTCTACAAAGATTTTTTAAGTACAGTTCTTGGGATATGATTTACTGTATATTTAAACATTGCCATATTTTTTTCTTTTCATTCTTATTAGCACTAGGACATCAACTCTCTAAACCCAAAAGCTAGTACTGAACTAGCTTCAACATAGTTTACTAAGAAGTCAGAAATCAAGGTATCCTAATACCATTTCATAAAGGTCAACATTTTGAGTTTGCTTGGCTAATTTCTTTATTACTATTTGTGCTAATTATCTATTTACCACTTAGAACTACCATTCTACAATGCCAAAATGATCAAAATGTAAGAAAACAGTTCCAGCCCAGACAGAACACAGTTCAAATAAACACTATGCTCACAGGGAGAATAAGTTAAAATAAACTACCCCCTAATGATTCTTAGTCATGGTGATGTGTTATAGCCATATAAGGAATGCATATGCAGCTTCACCCATTATTTGTACTTGGATGAAATCTTATCACTCACCAAAGGCACACCACTTCAAATGCAATGTCCAATAAAATGACTAACCCACTGTAACTCAAAGTGTACAGAAAAAAGATAGAAGTATTCACCATGACAAAAAATAATTCAGTAAAGACTATAGCTAACATTCAGTCAATGTACAGACTGAAAAGGTTCTTATTCATACCATGATTACCACTCTTGACTTCCAGTTTGCCACACGTTACCTGGAGCAAAAACCATATCTATTGCAGAGAGCTTAGAAGGAAACATGACTCTTAACTACTGTTATCAAGAACAATTTTTCATTAGCAGCAAAATGCATAGTCCTTTTCTTTCAGCCTACAACAGAACTCTGTTTCAAAGATGGTTTTGGGCCATATACCCTGAGGTTACACAGGCCTCTGAACCACAAAGATGATTTCTCGCTAGAGCACAATTCCCTTATGTGGTTGTTTGACCAGAGCAGCGGCAGGTCATTAAGCAGATTCCCCACCCCAGAGTGGCCTGCTCTGCCCTCTAATTTCCCTTCATCTAAGTTCTGAATTCACAGCACTTGAAAAAGGATCCCCATGGAGCATAAAGGCTTGAATAAACAAGAAGAAATCAGAATCTCATGAGGATCACACACACAAATACATTAAGAGGTTGTGGCAATAGGGATCTGGAATGGGAACATATCAGCCCCATAGCATCAATCAAACTGGGAGATTAACCAAATGGTATAAAGTCTGGGCCAAAATGTTCTCTCACCCATAACAGCAGCTGCACCTGTGGGAGGTCAGTGCTAGAAGAATTTTATTACAGGGCCCCTGAAACATAGTACGTAGGCCAAACCCTTTTGTCTTCATTTGATAGCTGAAGAAATAGTTAATTGCTAGGCTGAAGTAAGGTATGAGAGTCACTCTGTAACACTTCTTAAATGAGATACACTCGGAGAGTTAGGGAAAATGCTTTGTGCACCAATCAGTGTTAAAACCGAATTAGATAAAACCTGAAATTTCCATTTTTCAGAAACTGAGCAGCACTTGAGGGCTCCCAGGTCCTCCAGACCGTAACTTTGTAGCACAGACCTTGGAAGTCATGGTAGCACCAGCAAGCTTGGCCCCACAGATTCTCAGAGAGGGAGTACGGAGACACTCCCGTTGGTAGGGGGCTGCCTCTGACCATGTGCCCCGCAGCCCCACGTGGCACGCGGCCACGTGGGCCGCACACTGGACTGCTCAGATCTGCGCTGCCTGGAGGTTTGGGCTCTAGGGCAGCTGAGATGTCAAATCATCAAATCTACATTCTGCTGGAAGGTAGCTGGAACAGATACATTTCTGCAAGAAATTGTTTTGACAAATGGTGTTTGCAGACCAAAAACCATTTCCTGAGAAAATCTTTGACCAACACTAATGAACATATCCACTCTGTTGATTCTGCATAGAAAACTGCATATTAGGATAATGAAAACAGGGTCAGAAGACTGATTAAATTAAAGGAAAAGAATTTTAAAGGGTCTTTTTGACCAACAGTTCTGTTGTTCCATTTCAAGGAAAGATAAAAGGGAAATTAACTCTACATCTCATTAGAGAGAAGAGAAGGGGCGAGAGAAGAGAAGGGGAAGAACATGAAGGTTAGCAGCTATAGGGAGATTAAAGTAGACAAAACCTTCCAAACAAATCCAAAAAAGTAATGAGTTAACCTCCTCATCCAGAATGACCGTTTAACTCTTTGAAGTGGATAGGTGAAATGATTCTAGATTTCTGACTAGGCCTATAAAGCACCAAAGGTCACCCAGCTGTGGGACCAGGTAAATGATCACATTTGGTCACAAATGGTCACAACACTTGGGAATCTTCCTTGCTTACTTCCCTCTTTGGACAAATCCCAGTGCTGTTGCTTTGTCATTCTGCTGATGTTTGAGCTTCCTCATTAAGAGTACTTCTTTCCTTTCATCCATACCTGAAGACTTTGTTTAACAGATATTTTCTGCCCATTTGGAAAAGATACTCTTTCTAACCCTATGAAATCGATTCTAATTTCTGCCAGAGCTATGCTTGAGCAGACTTAGAAAGGGAGGCCAAATGAGACTTCCCATGACCCAGTACATTTCAGAGAAAGCATAGGGATCGTAGGCCTAAAAGAGTTTATCTTGGCTAATGAATTTATTTTGGCTGTAACAAATATTTTGGCTTCCTACTCTATCAGTTTGCCAATAAAAACACAGATCCAAGGTTGCAGACTACAGCATTGCAACAATTTTGAAAATGACAAAGTGAAACATATACCAGTTAATAAAGAGCTATTCATGTTGCAAATGCCCTTTTGTGCCGTTTTCTGCATTCTGTAACTCAGCTTATGAAAATATTGGGCCTGTTCACCCTAAAGCTGATCTTAGAGATTCTTTCTGCAGCAAGCTATGCTGATACTTTCTTTACAAGCAACCTCTCTAATTTCTAAGCAGTATATTATCCCTCTCCCATGGAGACACAATACTATCCTACTTTCTACTACTGAGCATAAACTGACATTGGGGAAGATAACTCAGGATACTGAGGCTACCAAACCAAAACATCTGGTTATACTGAAGATGGCAATCCAGCATTACTAGGTGTCAGTGAGATTCACCAAAGCTAACACCCTCATTTCTTAGACAGAAGGTTTAAATCTCTCAGTTGACAGTGGGATTATATCCAATGTTGTTATTTCAAATCAGTACTAAGGCCTCCCCTCTAACAGAATCTGCACATATGATTAGTCTCCACAGACTATTTAAACCCAGCATTGTGAGGCTGCTTTCAGGAAAGATCATTTTAAATGTACATGAGTACAGCGGGATAAGCCCTCCAAACTGCCCAAATTTTGAACTCAGTTAACAATCTGAGAATTAAACTGGGTCTTCTGACTATGGATTGACCTGTAATACAGATTCTGCCCTTGGAACTTAGTCATTGGTTAAAATAATGATATCTAAATCAATAAAACAAACCACATTAGCTACAAAAGCCTATTTTACTAAATAAAGGCAACAGACATGGAAGAGAAAGACATTTATACACACAACAACTCTTCTTGTCAAAACAATTTTAAACTGATATCTCTCTTACCAATCTATTGATACCACTTTTACCAATCTGTGGCTGATTATATGAGAAAAACTGAAAATTATCTCCCCTGTTTAAAAACTAGTGGGAAATAAGAGTCAGATACTCTGTCTCATACTCTATCTCTCATTAAAAATGTTGTAATGATCAAGACTAGGGGTGAGCTGTAGTGAGTATATGACTGTTCTGCTAAATGTTAGTGTGACAACTGTTGGTTTTAACTCACTGCTTTGATACACTTTAGGTGACAGAGGCATCAACCAGCAAAAACATGTGTTACTTTATGAGTCCCTCAGTCCCAGAATCTAAAGACCAGAGTTGTATTTTTGGACTCTAGAGACTTTCATACTCTACAGGATGACCAGGGAGTCACAGAATAGGAAATGATACATGGAGATGAGTGAAGCCACAGATTTCTCTGGAAATATCATTCATGAACTTAACAGCTTTCTTATTATTTCCTTTTTCTCCATCTGGAACCTGCATGTTATATAGTGACTAAAGTTCAGTCTTTACTGAATCTGCAAAGACTGGGGCTCCTCTAGGGTACAAACAACAGAAACTGGAAATGACCCAGTTCTGCCAGGGACGCTGCTTAGTTCTTACTCTAAGCACTCTATAGAAACAATGACACTACTCAGAATTTATTTTCTTCACTTCTAGACCAACATAGATGTAAGTCTGAATAAAGGTCATAGTCCTGAGGAAAAGCAATAACTGTGATTACAATAAACATGACAACATGCAGGTATAAGCTGATCTATTTTGCAAAAGCACAGACAATTTTAGTGATGTGATGCATTACTAATGTAGCAAAAGCTAAAGGTGCTTTTATGTGAAATAGAATTTTATATTATTTTTGCATTGCTTTCTTTACTATATGCTCCTCAAAGAAAGCAAGCCAAATAAAGTCCAACTTTTCAAGAAAGACAGAGTGAAAACATCCATATATTCAGAAAAGACAGAATGAATGGTGGTTTCCAGATTGCTTCCCAGTTAAACTACTGGCAAAGAAACAGCTGGATTCTAACTTTCTGCTTCAGTAACAGACACTAAATATTCCAGCTAAGCCAAGGTACAACAAACACTACTATAAACATTGTGGAAAAGCAAAGGATGTAAGGTGGCCAAACAGGTAAAAGGCTGTTATAAAAATAAATAAGTAAAGAGATAAATATGTCATTTTCAGCTCGGTAATCATTTTTAGCATCAGTCTAAGGCTGATATATTTGAGCAAATCAAAAATGACTATACTTTCTGGAGGGACCTGAATACTGACATATTGGAGCAAAGAACAAATGCTTTTTCCAGTCAAGGCAAAGGTAAGATGTTGATGTAAAACCTTGTTAATAATTGTCTGTCAGTTCATATTTCTTGTATTATAACTTATATTAACTTGTTCGTTAGATTTTATTTTGCATGTGCAACTATTTCACCCTACACACTGATGTGCAAACTCATTTCCTTTCAGTGAACTTTCTCCTGAAAGTTCAGACAGCAAGAGGCTTCAGTAACAGTACAGAAAATGCCTCACTCTCTCCATCTTGTGGACATAAATGAATGCTGCGGTATGTGCTTGACTTTCCACAATGACCCTGATTCAAGAAAACATTTAATCACATGCACGAGTAATGTTCCTAGCTAGGAAAATTTTTTGACATATCCTTAAGCTTAAACCATGTGTTTAAATCCCATTGGCTAAATTAACCATGAGCTGTCCCTCCAAATTCTTATTAAAATGGGTATAATACCTTTTTCTTTTTTTAATAATCAAGAGGAATATAGCCTCGTTTAAAGCAATGCAAAAATTACAGAATTCCATGAAGTGTGGTATTTGAGAACAAAACCAAAGGTGCTTACCCGCTTGTGATATCATCAGTTCTGATATTCTTGCCCAGCACATCTCCATCACTCATGTAGCCAGTGGCATCCATGGTGATGCCTTCCAGATCTATTTCATCACTTCCCTTGTCAGAGATGTCCACATGGCAGACATTACTACTGCGGGATGCTAGCTGTCTCCGTAAAGGTGCTGAATACATATAACGTCCCGACTCGGCATTAATGAAGCGGCTGGCATTCCCTCTTGGGGGATATCCGTTTCCCATTGATGGAGCATCGCCTGCCTGAAGGCGGGGGCTGGACTGTCCCAGTCTCCACGATAATGGTGTTGGTCTTCCCGTCAAACTGAGAATGCTGCGACCGCTTATTTCGGTAGTGACATTGGTGTCAAATGTAGTTTCCAGTGTGCTAAAATAAATAAATGCCCCTGATTAAACATATACTGCTATCATACAGAACACCATTAGATTTCAGGTGATGTTACTTCATGAATTGTAAGACCCTTACGTTCTGAACGCTCCAGTTACAAAATACAAGTAACAACACCAACAGATTTTACCTGCTACAGATCTCTGACAGTTAGATCCATTCTTCCAACACTGTTCTTAAATAATGATACCCTTGCACCCAGGCCACCAAGTGTTTAACATATATGAGAGCAGATGTAAGCAGAGACTTTTTAATGGATTACCCACAGTATCAAAGTGTAACTTTGTCACCTTCAATCACATATAACCCTATTGTAAAATGTTCTTACTACTCTAGGCAAGGGAGTAGCATATTAAGCTCACTAAAAGAACATCAACCTAAGTGCTATTTTTCTGACACCTTTTCTTCTTTTTTTGGCAGCATTCATGAAACAGTCCTAATACCCTGGAGATGTATGCAACATCAAGATGGTAGCTATATCTACACTGAGGAAAGGATAAAATTAAAAAAAGAAAAATAAAGGTAAAACTATTTTTCAAAATATATTTTACATATCTATGAATTAAATGTTTGGTAATATTTATATTTAGTTATTTATATTATATTTATATTATATATAATAATATAATACCATTATTATATATATTATTTACTATATATTGTATTTTATTATATATTATATATTATATATTATATTATGTTTAATATATTATTAAATTTTTGGTAACATTTATATTTATTTGTTTATATTATATTATATATAATTATATATAATATAATATATAATATATTATACTATATATAAATAAATATTTATATTATATATAAAATATTTGGTAATATTTATATAGCGCTCTGGTTACAAAAGCATTTCAGGTCATAGCCTCTAAATACAGTTTTTGACAAGCATCAGCATATTAAATCATCTACTATCCATGTCTGAGTGACTGGACTCTTTTCCTTTCCTAGTCAACTAACAAACTGTTACCTTTGTTTATAGAGAATATTCATTAAAATAAGCAGCACTGTACTATTTGCAGTATAACGTAAGTATATACTGCAAAAAAAAGGTATCCTGTGATTATAGTAATTAAATCATAATGAGTTGTCACATTAATTGAAATTTCAAAGAAAAATAGATCCATTGGGAGTTCATCTCTTCAAGGTCTTGCTCAGTTCTGGATACAAAGCCAAGGCACAAAGAGTTCATCCAATGAACCAGAGTCCATTAGGCACTGAGCACTGTATAGGACCATGACCTCATTAGGGGCCACACATCATATTCTCCCAAGCTTCATGTTGAACATTGAAAAGATCTGAGTCACCGAATGTTTAAACATAGTGACAGCCTTTGTTTATTTACAGCATTTTTTAAATATTGCTAGAGATTTCCAAACAGTGCTTTACTAAAAAAAATTACAAACATGGGTAACTAATAATATAAGAAAAATTTGTTTGTTCAAAGACTGGTCAGGAATTCAAGTTATGCACTTTATCAAGTGGGTCAAGCACAGCTCACCTGCTTGTTTAAACAAAATATTACACACTGGGGAGAGGGGCATAACGCATTGAAGTTGTTCAAGAATAAAATGAAGTAACATTTTAAATGGTAACCTATATTCAAACATCACCTAATGCATTTAACAAGCAGTGCTTACTCTCCAACTTTATTTCTATATACAATCTGCCACTATCAGTTACTCATCATAAATCTTGATAAACATTGAACACAGTTCAAAATCTGTGCTTTAAAGAGAAAAGAGAAGATTAGTTTCTTCCACTGTCAGTGTTAACCATTTTTCAAGGATGCAACCCAGCCAGATCCAAGAGATGTAAAGTAAGAACAGTTATTTCAATGGTCTCATCGAGTCAGGCATGCTATTACCTGTGAGTGACCTGGGTTCCCCGTAAACTGGACATGGTTTCCTCTAAGTTTTGTCGAAGATCAGCAATGTTCTTCACAGTTCGTAATCGCCGAGTTTCTGGATCCTCTTCTAGAGGAAAAATAAACCATTAGAAAGGATAAGCAGGAAACAGCACAGAATTGAGCTGTTATCTCTGCCTGCATCTGTGTCAAACACAATTTTCTGACTTTCCATTTTTTAATACTCTAAATGGATAATGATGCAGATACCATTGCCCTAGAGCAGGCACCTGCCATTGCCCCAGCCAGCTCTGTATCGTTAACTTTATTTCACAGGCTTCTTTTGTAGCAGGAGATGTTTCTGTATTGTCATTTCCCCACATGACCCAGTTTAAATCCTGGTTAACTTTCAACCTCATTAAAACATATACGCTGTCAGTACCATTTTTTCCATCTCCTATTGACACAATAAACATTGACCCAGCACAGTCAATCTCTCCAATACTATATTCTCACCAAATCTTCTTTTCCCATTTTAAATAGATCCCTTTCTACAACAACAACTTTCTAATAAAGTAAATTCTGTTGACTGGGTGCTCCATACTGAGTGATATTTTAGGTAAAACAGCAAAAGGTTTTGCTTGTCCACATCACAACACAGGTATCATTACTTGAGTGATCTATGACAGAAAGTTAGGGGGTTACTTTACTTGGCATTAAGAAACCCTGTTCTTTAAATAGTCTGTTCCAAAACAAAATTTTCTCCTGTTCTGCTATTTGCAAAGCAGCATTAGCACAGACTTCCTACTGGGGCTCACCAAACTGATGGAGCCCTAACCATGAAGAACTATCTGGGGAATGGAAGATAGATTTTTATGCTTATACAGTTATTGGCCTTACTGAGACAAACACCAATGGCTCAGTGTCCATGATACCATTTTTTTCATATGGGCCTCTACTCCCTGGTATATAAACTAACGACAATACATTTCACTTAGGCTAAATGATCAAATAATTATGACCTGGCTGTATTAGAAATAGCAGCCTGATAAGCTTGATTGCTTTAGCCACTGGGTCTCTGGGACAGAAAACATTTTTCTGCACTCATGTATCTACAAATTACTGCAGCTAAGAACATAAAATATTTATATGCCGTTAGCCTAACAAAGGTCAGAGTGCTCTTTCACAGATCATTTCTCTCATAGATAGGAAGGCAAGCACTAGATAAGTTCTTAAAAGAACACACAAAAGACTTAGCTGAAGTAAAACTGAAGTTATTTATATTGAGATCACTTTCAAACACAAATTGATATAAAAATTTTACTTAAATAAGATTCAAACATGAATTACAAAGATTTTTAAAGGACAGACATTGGATAGTGCTACTAAAAATTAATTATTAAATCACTTAGCTCTTCATGAATATGCAGTAAGTATCACTAAACTATTCAGTTTCCCTTTTTTTTTTTTTTTAATATGTGCTTTTAAATTAAAAGCATCAATAGCTGCTATGTCCATACAGGGAAAGAAGAAATCTGTTATTTATTTCTTCTAATTTAATTGGGTTGAGGAATTGTTTTGTTTTGTTTGTTCATTTTCCCCTAAGACTCCTTTATTGACTACTGCTGACTGTGGAGTTTGGCTACACACAACTGGTTCTTGCATCTCCATTGTTTGAGGTTGTCAYGCTTTCTTGCATTTTTGGATCCCAAACTTACATATTCTACTTAAATAATAGTTTGTTTTTACATAACATCTGTCATTAAAGACTAAAGACCTTGTGTGATCTATAAACACTTCCCAGTTCACAGCCTGAAATACATCTAGGCTAGGCAATGCAATGATTAAGACGTCATACTGAAAAAGCGTAAGAAGCAGGACACTGTGTCTCTTACTTTGAGCTGGCTCTCATATTTGAGTATGAACCCAAAATTGTATTCAAGGATTTTAATCCTTGTGCCCTTTATTTGCCTTTTTAATATTTAATCCAGCTATATATAAATCATACGTGCAGGTATGTGCATTTACGCATTCCTGCAGCCCTTTTCTTCACCAATGACTCTGCCTCTTGGCTTTGCCATCAGCATATGCATATACAGGTGTAAATGTGGCATTGACAGAATATGTAATGAAAGATTAAATTAATCCAGTTGTGAAACTTTTATCCCTGTGACTTTCCAAGTGGAATAATCAGTTTCAAAGCTCACATTAAACTGGAGGATGCTAGGACTAACTAGAAAAAAAAATTGAGATATTCTATTGATGGGATATACTGTAATACAACTGTCTAATATATAACTGTCCAATAAGCATAAACATAGACATTGCTAAAATCAGAAGGGAAGGAGGAAGAGAGACTTGATTGTGACTTAAAAACACTTTTTATACCTTTAGTAGAATATAGTTGCTAAAAATTGCTTTGTTATCATGGGTAAGCTTAAAAATTATTGCTCATTATCAAATATTTCTTACAGTAGCAGGAAATCGAGATAAACATGAAAAGTACTTTGTAATTTAGACTACTTATATACTAATCACAATCAATTTAGGCTTGTGTATGCTGGACACAGCAAACTGAAGGTGGATTTTGGTGTCTTACTGCTGCAAAACCACTTCTCAAACTTAGAATTAATGAGGGTGAATGCTGAGATTCCTCCAAACCTATAAACTAATCAAAACATCAAGGATATTAATTTAATCTCTTCTGTAACCTCTGAAGTCTTAAGCAAAGTTTAAAAAGTAAAAAATTAATATCATACGTTTGGGGAAAATTAGGACCTTCATAAGTTCTTAATCTGAAAAGGTGTTGTATATCTCCCAGAAGATACTACACGCCCACAACTTTAATGATTTCCAGAAATTTGAGGGACATAGAGCTTTGTAGAACTTGAGCCTCCAGTATTCAAAATATTAATAGCCAGTTTCCATCACTGAGCAGCCAAAAGAAATATAACTAATAAAAAGCAAAGCCCTCCAAATAAAAACAAATCAGATTCCCCCCAAAGAGGGAGCTCCTGATTTCCAACTTGTTTCAGCTTTTTAGCCCATTCTTATTTGACTAGATCACAGTTAGGAAGTTATGTTGCCACACACACCTGAGAGGTCTTCGAGCCCAGGCTGTCCAGTTTTGACGTAAAGCGTCGAATCCATGCTGACCCCTCCTGTGCTGGCCTCAGCTGTTACATTCCCTTCGTTGTCTGTCTGTGATCTAAAAGGCAAAACAAAACAGAGATGTGCACTCACAATCAAAAGTATCTCAACTAAAGCAACTAAACAACTGTGCCCGCCATCAGCCACTCTGTCTTTTTCTCCAGAATAGAGCAGCAGACTGCCTTTACATAATTCATTAGTCCCATGTTGAACTATGTCCTAGAAATGGAAACAAGCACTCAGCTGTAAAAAATAAAAAATTCATAGTCAAATATAAGGTTCACAGCTTTTCAGATAGGGCCCTAAGAAGCTTGGATTTCCAGCTAAATTTTAGTTCTCACTAACATCATGTGTTGTGGCTATTACTCTGATTCTCTCTAATAAAGTCTGTATTACACAAACACAAAGCAGGTAGTGCATGATGGTGTGCTCCACTTCTCCAGATCTTCCTTCCATAACTAGCACCATGTCTCATTTTTATTTTAAAATAAATGAATGGATAAAACTAACTTCAAACTCCAGTTTGTGGTCTGACATTACAGCTATCATGAAATAAAAGGTTCATAAGAATCTTCTCTCTGATCTAAGATATCTGGACTCATTTCATTTTACTAGTTGCCCTATGCTTTGCTCTTAGAGTCACATCAACAAGCAGCTGGACATTTTCCTGTCAAAAGCAGGAGCACTCTACAAAAGAGAGGACACAGCAGACAATTACTTGACTTATCTTGATTTCAGTTGACACCATACAAAAGAAATAATTTCTCTCTCTCTCTCTTTTTTTTTTAACATAAAAAAACAGAAAAGTAAGTCTACAGGCAGCAGAGAAGTTTAGCCTAAAGTAACCTTAATTCATATCAGAGAAAACCTGAGATTGCTGCTGCAACCCATTAACTTTGGCACTTTGCACTCATTTCCCCTCCCTACAACTGCTGTTTGAACCCTAGATGCACACCAGGGAATCTGACATAGCTGTGAATAACCAGGCGAGGAGGTAGCTGAGAGGCCTGATCACAGAGCAGAATCCCAGAAAACCAAAGAAGATACAACTATCCCCTACAGTTGCATTTTGCAGATAAGAAAAAGCATCTGAATAGTAAAACTATAATAATACTATACATTTGCCTTGTGAATCAACATAATTTGAGTTTCCTCTCTCTTTTCAAAGCCAACAAGATGATACCAATTGGCCTTTTTCTTCCACTGCTGAAAAGTAAAGACTTTTTAAGTTCTCAGCTCTTTCCTCCAGCTGCCAATAGATAGCTGAATAACTGTTCTTTATAGAAGGTCAAATAAATATTACCTAGAGTTTATCAGTGTGTTTGGATTACAGCAAATATATGGTTTGCATCTGCTTTTACACTTCAGATGTTATTTATATTCAAACTACTTGAGATCAACACCAAATAGAGTGCTTTTTGCTTTAGCTATTGACAGGACATGGTAGTCATAAACATATAATAACCCAACACATCATGAACACATCTTTGCATGTTACGAGGAATAAACAAAGCAACTGACAATTTCTATTTTAGTTATGGATTAAAATAGTACAAACTGCACTAGCAATTTCCAACTCAAATTTTAAAAAATTATTAGTGGTAGGTCCCACCATCAGCCAAAGATGTGACAAAAATGCTGATAAAAATGGACACGAGAACAATGGATATCCAGAACACGTAATATTAATACAGATTTTCACCAGGTTGATTTTTACCAGCTGGCACATTTTCATGTCATTCATTGCATACCAGAAGGAAACCTAACATTTTATTCCATACATACAAGCAGAAATAATCTCACTTTGCCTGCAGCTCAGCACCCAAAGGGTCAGAAGACACAAGGTCACTTTTCCCATTTTGCATTCCTACCCAGGCCTGAGAAATAGTTCTGTATCCTCCTGCTTCGGGTTCATTTCATTTACATTCTCTTTTATTTAAAAAAAATGGACTGTGGTCAACCATCTCTTACACTACACCTTCCAACAGATCAAAGGCAAAAAAGCATATAGTAAAATTGAAAAATCATAGAAAAAGGCAACAAAGATGCCCGAAGTGTAAGGACATCAGCTGTACAGGAAGTAACTAAACAGGCTAGGACATTTTAGCCTATAAGGTACACTCCTTTAGGGAAGGATAATGGTCTATGAAATCATGAGCAGCATGAAGATGATGAGAGAACAACTGTTTGCAGTCTCTCCCTATGTAAGAGTTAAGGGGTATCAAAGGAAACTAGCAGGTGGCTGTGAAAAACAAAAACCCCACCACCTGACTCAAGAATTTCTTATACCATGGTCAAGTTTGGGAGCACCTCCTCAGGAAGCCTCATTATTGTTTTCCCTCTTCTTATACTCTTCCCTAGGTATCCTGCACTGCTATTGCCAAACAGAAGATGTTGGACTAGATGGAGGTAAGGTGTGACCCCATATGGCTTTTCCTATGCTTACTTCATTCAGGGTAAATGTAAGCATAGAGGAGGGGACATGCTCTTGTTCTGTCTTACCTATAGGTTTTTTTTTTTCTTTAAGATTTCCCAACACTGCTTATACCAAGGCAGCTTCACCACTGTTAGCCACACTTAAGAGAATGAGTATGCGTGCGTCAAACTACCTGGTACTACTGTAACTTTTAAGCCCATGATGTATAAAACAAACCTAAGCCATGCAGTATGAGAAAAAGGCAAAAGCAGTAGTTAGACACCAAGGAGGCAGCGTTCTGATGTTGGCTATTAGTAGTGTCAGATACAATTATTCCCCTTCTTATCTACCAGAACTTCTTACACATCTCAGTCTGATTGCCTTTAACAATAATTTTTGTGTGAATGTATAAATTGTCCTTTCTCAAAGCAAAAAAGCTTTACATGATGTGGCATCTACATCACTTTCTTCCCTCACCCTCCCACAAAGGCATCACAAATGAATCTTCCTATACAAATATCATGTTCAAAATGGTATGTTTGAAGAGTTAACCATACCTGTACATAAATGGAGCTACTGTGGCAGTGTTCGGGTGGTTATATTGCTGTTGGGGATGAGGTAGCTGAACACTCACAGTATTGCTTCCTGTAGTTTGTATCGTAGTTGCTGGTCCATTGACAGCTTGGCTGCTGTTGCTACTGTTGAGACCTCCTATTCCTTTTCCTTCTGAAGAGGCTAAACTTGAAGAGGAACTGGAATTCCTGCTGTCTAGCTGAGACTTCTGATGAGAGAGCCCTGAGCCAGGTTTCCCACTGCGGCTTCTCTCACTTTCTTTTGCAGAAACTGGGGCACTTGAGGATTTCCCTGTGGTGTTTTTCATTCCTGGTTTTGGTATTCCACTGTGTGAAGGGGCAGAGGCCTCCTTCTTGGCACTATTCAGCTTTCCTCCTTTAGGGATAAAGCTTGCAATCTTTGAGGACTTTTTTGGCATCTCTGTTGTTGCTAGTGCTGTCTGTTCTTCTTTTGGCTCCTCTTTTATGTCCAGCTTTTCAGTGATGGATGTTCTTCTTGCAATGTCTTTAGTTTTATCCTTTTCTTTCTCTTTCTGTTTCTCTTTATCCTTCTCATTACCCTTTGGAGAACTTTTCTTATTAGTCAGTGCCCGGCTAAAAGTTCTTTGTGCAATTCCCTTGAGTGCAATTTTGGGACTGCTGGACATTGGTCCTGGATTGTTCACATTCTGATTTGTGGCATCAATTTCTTCACTTTCCTCAAAGGTGGGAAGTGTCTCTAGCTTTTCACAGATATTCTCCCGAGATCCTGAACAGTCAAGTGTTGTCCCTCCTGCTTTGGAGCCTCCTTTGCTATTGAAGAGTTTTAATTTTTCAAGCATGGATTTTTGACTATTGGGAGCTGTTTTGACCATTTCTGAAGGTGGCTTTGGAGGCTCTGATACTGGCTGCTTTATGGATAACATGGAAGACGTAGCTGTGTGCTTAGCACTAAGGGATTTGCTGCGCCAAGGTTTAATAGCAGAGCTGGGCTGAGGGATGGCTGAGGAGTTATTGCAACCAAGAGTACTGCTGCAGCTTTGAACTGAAGATGATACATTTTCATTCATTCTTGTGGGCTGGAAGGCTGTACTATCTGCAGACTCTGAAAAAAACCCCAACAAAATACGGTAGTGTCTGGTATTAAAGCTAGTCTGAGATTTCCTTCTGTAATGAAAGATCAGGAACTTCATACGAAGAACGTTAAAAAGAGACACACGTATCACTACGTTAAACATCAGTATTACTTAAACAAAATAAAACCCAGTTATTTTTCTCCTACCCAGCAGAACAAGCAGCAACAAACTCCCACTATGTAATTTACATTTACTTACTTGCTGTTTCAAAAAAAAAAAAGAAGAAAAAAAGAATCTTTCTCCAATTTCTTTCTCCAATTCAAACCAAAAATGTGTTTTGCAATGTGTTTCCCTTATTAAGTCCATAATACTTTTTCATTAGCAAAAACACAGTATTATTTTCTAAGGCTTCCCTCTGCTTTGGCAAAATTTTTGCTGTCCAAGTTCAATTCTTAGAAAAACCTCAAACATATAAAAATGCAGAAGTAAGAAGAAAAATAAAACTGAAGTTGTTTCACTTGGGGGAGCATTCAAATCTTCATATGCACAAAAATAGAAGCAAAATCCATATACAAACATAAAACCAATTGTGCCCCTATGCAATGAACCTAGATAATATGTTATCACATAACTTAATCCAGCTGTAAGAGAAATGAGTGGCAGTAAGTGTAAGCCCTCCCCCTCGGTGAGAGCAAATCTGTCATTTATTTTGTCCTTTGAACGTTATTTGTTCTTCCTAAGAAATTAGTTCAGAGCCTAAAGAGAGCTTGAAAAATCACACTCACCTACCAGTGGCCACTTCTCCTCTGAAGTTTCTCTCTGCAAAGTTTCCTTTCTGGAGACGTTGCTCTCTCAATTATCACAAATATGTTTTCTGTTAAACTGCTCATGTTTCTAATTAACTTTTGCCATCTATGTCTGTTCGCCTGCCCAGCAGCCTGCTGGGGATTAACGGCTCTTACCTATATTTCCCTGCCCTCTAGCAATAAAGTAAACTGTGTATAAAGCTGCTTTTTTTTTAATTTAAAAATCAACAGCAGTTGAGAGCGTACATTTTCGGCAGCATGAGCAGCTCTGTGAATTCAGTCCTGCAAATCATGAACTGCTGCAACCACACAGGGACTGTTTTACTTCACTTTCAGCTGCTCACTGAAGATACGGCCCTGTTAACCTCTCATCTCTGATCCAAACCAGATCTACCAAAGATTTAAAGCACATACATCTTCATGACTTAGCAGAGAATCAGATTTCTAAGAGTATTAGAGATTCTTTAATAATAAACTCAGTTGTTTTACACGATTACGTACTAAGTAGGATAGCACGAATTAATGACACTTTCAAAAAATATTACTGAAGTTGGAAGATTTCCAGGACTCTGTTATTAACCAGTAACTATATTGGCTCGTCTTGCTAGCCCTTTTCCTATGGAAAACTATCCCCATGGAGATGGAAGGAAGCAATTGCTGGTTTACAGGCACATAAAGGAGTTGTACTTCTTCTACTTTAGTGCTAGTCTGCTGACTTCAAGGGCATTATGACTCCTGTTTTACTCTAGTAGAGAAGGAAAAATCAAGCCACCGAATGTCCCAAACAGTAATGCCATCTGGTCCTGTAGTTGCTCTGCCCCAGCCTGCTAAACTCAACCAGATGCATTAAGGAGGGCTGAAGAAGTGGTTGTGTAGGAGTTGCACCAACTCCAGTGGGAAAGAAAGCAATAACCTCCCCCATCATGGTGCCCTGCCTGCCGACAGGAGAAAGGAAGGAAGGTCAGAAGTACTTTAGAAGCTGTTGAAAATGTCACTCCCTCTGCTTTGAAAAGCTGTGCACCATTGCTTTTTCCTGCATGCTTCTTACAGTACATTGCTGTTTTTTTAAATTATTTTTATCTCCAGAAGTCCTTCCATCTATCAAAATCTACTCCTGATTGCAACATTGCCCCATTGTCCTTTTGTAAACTCGGAACAAGTAAGCCTTTGTCTCATTCTGCGTTCAACAAAAGACACCTAGCAAGGTAATGAAAGCTTCATCAAACTCCCAGTAATATGTCATTTATGATTAATTTGTTTAGCTTCACTTGAAAAGCAAGTAATTGCCCATCTCAGGGTCTAGATCCTTCTGGAGAAATTGAAAAGTCACAGTCTGAATGTGTTCTGGTCTTATAGTGATAAACAAATCTTGACGCAAAGCGTACACACGCCCATAAATCAACAGAGCCGTCTGTGATTTGTGAACAAACATGGGATAAGTTTAGAGTTGGGTCTAGGGATGAAGTGTAACACATTAATCATATACTATCATCATATTAAACATATTAATCATGATATATTAATCATACCAACACAAGGAGTAATGGGGAAATGGACCCGGACAATATAAGGGTGACAGATTGAAATGCACTGGTAAGAAAGCCATTTACAAAGTAGTGCTTATTGTTCTACCTGTACATATACAAGGCAGCAAGAAGTGAAGGAAAAGCTGTTTGCAGAGTCAGGTAGTGTAACGTATGCATCATCTGCCTACAAGGCAAACCCAGTTTGGGGTGAGATGGCATTCAGCCCAAAAACGCAGCCAAAGAAACGTATTTGTAAAAGATGCGTGTACTTTTCAAAAAACTTCTTAAACAAAAGTTTGAAACAAATACAAACAAGGTAAGTTGTATTTGTGTAAAGAAAGCCATTCTGCATTCAGTAGATTTCAGAGCTCATTTCAAGAGCCTTGACTTGAGCGGCAACTTGCAGGCTTAGAGCCATGCCTGAGAAAAGAGTTACCCGAGTACCAGGTTCTGCTCCATAACCTAGCTATGAGGTCTTCCTCTACCTCAAACACCTCAGCTCAACTGTGGAAGCAGAAACTGAAGGCAGCCCACATCAAAACAGCCTTCATATGAGCCCTACAATGTTTTCTTGAAAGTGAATGGAAGATGTCAGTTCACTTGGGAAGTGAACTTCATCCTAACAGCCTAGGCGAGTGCTCTAATCCTTGGACTTTTGGGGAAAATGTTGTTTTGGAAATAGCACCTTTTTTTTCAAGGCAAAAGCATTTCTCAAAATTTCTTTCTAAAAGAAAAAAAAAATCAAGAACTTTTTCATTTCTCCTTTCTCAGAATGTTTTCAGATTTTTTTTTTAATTTGGTTTGGTCATTGAACAAAATGCACCTTTTTTTTTTTTAAATAGTGTTCCCCAACCTCTACACACACACACCAGTGGTGTAGAATGATTCTAATGCAATTCCATTTAGAGAGTTACTCCTAATTTACAGGCTTCAGAGAAATGAGAATAAGGACCACAGTATTATGACTATAACAAACAGAAAAAGAACATATGAGGACATTAATATGGTTTTCAGTGTTTGAACGTAACATTTTCCAGAAATGATCTTTAAAAAGGTTGGATTCTACATGTCTGATATCAATGAAAAATATTTAGAAACTCTTAAATATAAATATATGTCAACTGGCTCGACATCAGAAAAGGAAAGAAGATATTTGCTTACACGAGTATGGTGGATTTTGATTTATACTAAGGTCAAATACAGTGAAACTGGAAATTCAAAGTCCTCCAGTCTTTGTTACTTTGTAACATACAAAGTTAATGCAAGAAAAAGAGGTTGACAGTAAAACTCTTTCATGAAAAACAGCTTCAACTTCAGAAAACTTCAGTCTTTTAAGATCCTCCATCTCTTTCTCACAAACAAGTCTGCTGGCTCTTTTACTCCTAAGACCAATGTCTTCCCTTGGTAAACAAAAGGGGTTCTGCTGCCAGAATGTAGATTCAAATGCTAGGTTTCCTAATGAAGCAGTAACATCAATATGTGTATAATACATCAGCATGCAAAGGAGAAAGTTTTATTCAGCATAGCATAGGCCCTCCTTTCATGAAAAGGAGAGCAGGTTTCATGCATTCTATTAATAAGCTTATTATTTCCCACGTGCTCCTTTGTGAGGGAGATATTTTCTTTCTTCAGCAACCTGCATTAACTAAAACTGACTATAAAAGAAATGTTTCAAAACCAAGCTACAGTCTACGATAAATAATGATCTCTTTCCTCTTTTCAAAGTCAAATGTTGGCCTGGAATCTATTTTGTTCCTAGTGTTCCTGTTAAAAAGATGTTGGTGGTCTAGTTCCAATGCCAATACGCACTGTAGCATGGGTAAATCTGATTTCAGCTGCTCCTGTAAAGTCTTAACTGCATCTGCAAACCTAGCCATTTGTGATGAAAAAAGAGAGTCTAAAAGCTTATGATTTAAATCTTCCACTGAAGTCTTTGAGAGCTTACATTATAAGAAGGTCTGGAGAAAATATATGCAATTTCCCATCATTTGTCAAGTTAAGTCTAAGTAAGTGTACTCTGATTTGCTATAAATGAAAACTTTCAAAAACAAGCATTATAAGCATGAAAGGCAGCATGAAGACAAAGGATGTTTTCACAGTTACTTCTCCTTAGAAAGGTCAAGAACTTAACAGTATTTTTATTCATTTTAAAATGAATAAGCTGTCATTTTTTATTTCACAGCTATGGGAAAAATAAAAAGTTCTCATGAAAAGATACATCTTTAGTCCAGCCCATAGATTAGATAACTCTAATTTAAAAGCAAATCCACAATCAAATTCTAATTTAGGAAGTAAAAGCAGATCTGCTCTATGACATTATAGTGCCAGAACTGTAGAAACCACTGTGCCAGCTTCATCATTTCCCATGTAGAGAATAATTGGTGAGTCTTGACCCTTCCCATCCACCCACCAGAAGACTCTCCTTCAAAGTACTATGAATAAGCAGTCCTACAAAGAAAAGCTTTTTAGCTGAGCTATATCTTCGTCAGTGGTGATTTATCATGCTTAGCAACCCCCTGAAGTATGGAAACGTCTGTATTTCTGCCAGGAGCCAACTTAAAAAAAAAAAAAATCAGAATTTTTCTATAATCAAAAACAAGAGCAGGTTGAGCAGAGCATTCCTAGCAAGAACAAAGGGCACGCAGTCCTTCATCAAAATAAGCAAAACCTTTCTGATTCACAGAAGTTTATATTTCAGTTGTAACGCTATTGACTTTAGAGAGCTATAGGCCTGCTGAATAGACTGGCTGACTTTACTGGTTCAGGGATATGGGAAGAAGCACAGCCTTCACTGGAAAGACGGCTGAACGCTTGCATTGTTTTTTCTACTCTGGGCCACAACAAAAAGCAACAAAAAAAATTTTCGTAAAAGCAGAGTTTACCAGATAGGGAAATTCTGTGTAAACTGAGAGAAGACTGGATAGGAAACATTTTGCTTTGCTGAGGACAAAAACTTCACCAAGCTGAGTGGAATTGGTTCCTTAAATTTTTATCCACTGGCTTTGCCTCTAGAGGTACTTCAATTTATTTTAGAACGGGACAAAAATTACCTTTACTGCTTAACATATTAAGTTTTACTTCCTTCCATCTTAACCACTTCTTCAGCCCCCATGACATAAGCTTTATCTGTAACCTCAGTAGCAGTTCTGTGTATTCAGTACTTCTGAAAACCAGTACCAAAGTCTGTGGAAATGTCAGTCACTAAACTTTCACATTTCTATAAAGCCTCCAGTGCTCAAACAGAGCTTCAGTACGTGAGACAACAGTTCTGTTGTTTACTGGTTCATGTTACCAAGACTCAGCATTTTTGCTGAGCTGAAGGGAAACAGAACTGGAGCACAGGCAATCCTTTTCTCCTATTGTCTTCACATAACTGAGTAAGACACTTGAATTTGATGTTGTTTTTGTTCAGTTACTGTAAAATTCAAAATGCTGTCCACATGACTGCCTAAGAACAAGGTTGGAGGGACCTCTATTGACCACATACCAGTTACACAATTATAAAATAATGAAACCAAGTTAACTATGCCAGTCAAAATAAGCAGCACTTTCAATTAAATCCTAGACAAATACTATTCTTGTTTGTTCATTAGTTTTTTTCCTCCTTATTTATATGAACTTATCCCCCAGGATTTCTTATAACAGAGTTATTGAAAAGCATTAATGAATTCCAGGCAAGGAGCTGTTACTGAGTCTTTCACCTCACCAAATGGAGTGGGCAATATGTACACTTAGTAGTCTCAACCTGAAACATCTATGCTAACAATATGAAATACACCATATACATATTGGTGGTCTGAAAAGTACTCTTAGGAAATATTGTCTATTGGCCTGTTTCAATATCAGCAGTGGCTCCAGTTTGGGCTTGGAATGACCACAGAGGTAGAAAAGTAGTCAGATTTTTAATGGAAAAAATATCTAATAAAACACCCACTGACAAGTCAATCATGAACATCAAGCTAAACTACTTTTTAACTAAGAAATGTCTTGCTCTGCTCATTGAGAAGTCATACAACTGTCCAGTTGTAAAGTGGCAAATATCAATGCATTCCTGAACATGCATATTATATATTTAAACAGATGAGTCAAATCAAATAGCTGTCTGTAGAACTACCAATACTTAATACCAATATATAAATGTACAAAAATACACACATATCTATTAAATTAGTATATCAAAAACAGCTGACAGACACATATCACTTTATACACACCAGGATCTTTTTCATCCCATCTCTCTGGTCAATGAAACTGCTCTGTGCTCCCTGATCTAGCTGTGTTACCAAAATTTCGATAGTAGGAGTGGAAAAAAGAGAATCAGTAACTTCATCTTCCCCTCATGGAACAGTCACCGGTGGAACAGTGTCAGCCTGAACATTATTTATTTGTTTTTTAGCATTTACTGGATCACTGGGCAAAGCTACAGCCTGCTTTGAAGGAAAGAATGATAGCATATTATAAGCAAGACTTGAAGAAAGAAAGCTCTGTTGAGTCCATTATATTTGCTGGTGGGAAATCTGCAGCAGCAGGTATTTGAAATCAGGACAGCATGCAGGTAACAGCCTACTGTTTGTTACAGTAATGAAGGATTGGGCCATGGCTTTAGACTTACCCACTTTGGAGGTGGTAGTAGTTCTACAGTGCTAGTCCAAATCTTTCGGTACATTTGGTTATGGACAAGGAAAAGACAAAAGGCTCATCAAAGAAGCCACAGATAGAAGGGACGAGAGAGGCTGAAATAGAGAGAGGAGGCTTCTGCTGGTGTGGTAGAAGCATACTGGCACTTACAGGAGAAATCTGGGATATAGTACTACTTCTGTTTTCTTTCCTATGATTTAATAGTGAACTAGTTTCCATGGCTGTTCCTCTGGCACAATTCACCCAGCAATAAATTTACAAGAAATTGTAAATATTTATTTTAAAAGGAGACATCTAGGAACTGTAAAGGCCATGAAATGCTGGGCCAGCTCTTCAGCTGGTAAAAATTAGTGTAGTTTCACCGTTTTCAATGGAGCTATGCAGATGTACACTGGATGAGAAGCTGACTTTCAAGGTTACATTTTACTTCTAAGCTCAGTGCTTTTATCCTCATGAATTGTACAGTTAAGAACATGTCATTTGCTAACTTTCTTATTTTTTTTCAAAAACTTTTTTAAAAACAATTTTGTCTTGTTTTAAACAATCCTAAAGCTTATACCACCTATGGCTAAGTTTTGTGATATTGTACAGCTCCATTTCAGTTGCATTTAACCTTCAGCCACTCTTTGTTTAGGTAAGAGGACATACTTTGAAATGCCAAATTCACCCAGTTAAACCGCTGTAGGATTAAACATGGATACGATTTACTGCATACTTGTATCTTGCCCTATAAATGTGCTGTACGGCTTCTTTTACTTTGGAAGTCTGTCATATGGGCAAACACCCAATATAAATATGTTGTTAAAGATTAACTAAGATGAGCCACTTTTTTCAAAACTGTATTTGATTAGAAAAGTGAGAGGCTGCAATACCCCAGGATATACTTGTCAGTTGCCCGAAGAAAAGTATTTCGTTTGACACTAATGACTCTCATGAGGTGCACCTAACGACATAAGCCAGTGACCTTCTGTTTGGGGAATACAGAGGGCATTAATACATTGATAAACTGGAGAAATAGTCATAGTTAATAAGGTTACATTCTTTAAAGTCTACCGAAAGTTCTAGACCTAAACAGGAGAAATTAAATGCATAGATATAAAAGGTCAAATAATCAGCTATGCAGCAATACAGCAGAAAAGAGTTACAGTAGATCACAATTGCACACATATATAATATGACACTAAGGAAAAAAAATGTCATTCAGGAACGTATTATGAGTATCATATGTAAGACACAGAATGTAACTATTCCATCCTAGCCAGCATTAGGATAAGACCTCAGGTGGAGTACTGTGTCCAGCTCCAGCACCTCAGCTACAGAGGCTGATAGACTGGAACGAGGCCAGAAGAGATCATCTAGACATACAAGAGATTTATAACAAATAACTTATGAGAAGAACATTGAAATAGTAGAGCTTGTTTAGTCTAGAAAAGAGAAGACTGAGGGAAGACATTGCAAGTCTTCAAATATGTAAGGACTGTTATAAACAGGACAGAGATCAATTTTTCTCCAAGTTCCTCAACAGCAGGAAGAACAACAATGTGCTTAAATTTAACCCAGCAGAATTCTAATTTCATTAAAAAAAAAAAGTTAGCTGCAAGACTAAATGGACACTGGAAGAGATATACTAAGGTGATTGCTAAGTCTCTGTCATGAGACATTTCAGAGCAGAACACTTCTCAGGTATAGGCACAGTTGATTTAGCTTCAGAGTTGGAGCACAGATTAAATGACATCTGCTGGTTATTCACGGACATACTTCTATAAACATAACATATGCTGCAAAGCTGTCATAATTTTAAACACAGTTCTTAAAATAGAAGGCTTATCTGCACTGCAAAGTTATGACTTGAATTTGTGTAATGAAACTGGAACTAGTTTTAGACTAAGGGTTATACCATTATCCTGGACTACTGTTGCCTTTGCAGAGGTCTGCATTGCCATCACCCGTTTAAAATGGGTTTACATGAGCCAAACCTTCAACTTCAATGTAGGCAGCCCCACAGAGAAAGTCAATCACTAGCATCATTGAGGGATCATCCCCAACTCATGAAGAGAAACCCTGTATACTTCACCTATACAACTGTAATTGTAATCTTTAGGAATTAAACTATTAGCTGAAAACCTACAACTACCACATTTCCCAAAATACTAGAAAATCTGTTTCTAAAATTACAGGCACAAATTATACTCAAGAAATAAACATTGTAACATCCATTGTGAATTCTTTTACACAAAAGCTAAACATAAATATATGAGCTAAGGCTTGTAGACCTCGGAATTCAAGCCCTATTCAGGCAAACCTGAGTTTTGCAATGTAAGTTTTCCCTTGCAAATAACACACAAACCAAAATCAGGTGTTCTCTAGCTCTTTTCTGTGCCTGACCTAACCAAATCTTTAAGTGATGAGTAAGGGGAGGAAGAGCAAGGACTTGTGGAAGAAGCAATGCTGATGAAATTACTATCTCCTCTTCCCTCCACCTTTTCATGTCCTGACCAATGAAGGCAATTAATGGTAAGTACAGTTGTTGCAAATGAAAAATTACATACACAATCTATTCTCTTTCCTTTGTAGGGAAAAAGGGCACCCTCAAGAACCTTCGATTCAGAATGGTAACCAACACAAAACTTATTCAGAGTTTCTGCTGGGATATTTTGGGAGCTCAATGCCCCTTAGTGAGAGCAGTACCCAAGTACTTTATTCCCAAATGAGTAATCAGAGGATCTGATGATTCATCTTTGTGTAAATCCCAATGGTGACATAAACCAAAAACAAATTTGAGAATGTAATTATAAAGGACCAGAAATATCTTTCATGGATTTCCATTAAATTATAAGAAGGAGGACTTATGATCACTGTACTGTATTTAAGAATAAAAAGATCATATTGAACTTTTGATAAATGCTTTCAATGGAAGGTATATTTAGAAAACACGATAGGATTATTCCAGCACCTGCTTTTTGGTAGTGCACACAGCAGAACTATCAAAAATGCCAACTATTCTGCATCTGTTCATCTGAGATTCTGGATTTGTCAAGACAAATTACGTAAACAAATTCTATCATCAGACTGATTTACAGAGAAAATCATCAGTCAGAAATTACTTTCAAAGCAAACAGGACAAGATACAAGGAGCTCCAAAAGACATTTTCTCAAAAAGGAAAAAGGTAAGTCCTCTTTTATCCTGAAAAACATTTATTATTTAAATATACATGATTTTTTATTAAATACTCCATGTGGTCTCAGATTTTCAGAATTAGTCCATTAAAAATGCCACTAAAAACACTATTTGCAATATAAAATCATCTACACTGTTGCTTAAATTAAAGCACATACTTCATTATTACACTAAAGCACATACTTCATTATTAACTACCCTCAAATAGTTAGCACTTCTTGACTGTCAGTATGCATGAGCATAGACCAAGCACTCTAACCACTAAACAGAATATGCTATTCACTTCACACCTGACCTACATGAAACACTTCTGCACTTTTAAAATGGAAAGACTGAAATTTGTGCCATTATTATACTCTCATTTTGTTGAGCAAATCACACTCATTTCACAGTAAAAATCTGAAAGGGTGGATAACTTACTAAATTAGTTTCAAAATTTATGCACTTATCTCTCTCTGAAAAAAATTTTCACTTTTGCAGTCTTTTTCATCTTAGTGACTTTTGCACAGTCTTATAAAGTCAACACATCAAAAGTAAACATTAGATTCATACAAATTCTACAAAGAAAGAGAAAACTAAAAAGAAAACTGAAAACAAGCTGTATATAGCGCAGGAAAGAAAGTAACTGTTTCAAAAAGGCAAACTACGGGATTTTTTCCTAATCCATACAAATGATTTTCAGTCATGAAGGAAGTTACAATTGTCAAAAAAACCCAAAACAAAACAACAACCAAACTTTAACTTACTGCTGTCTGTTGCATACGCCAACTGTTTCATTCTATAAAATCACTTTCCAGGTTTCTGACATCCATACACTGTTCGAAGCATAATCTTTCCATCTCAAAACTTCCACTTAATTTTGTCCCTGGTGAACAGTTAATCTTTCGGCTAGTCCTGGTTAAAAAGACTTCCTCCCTCCACCTCTGCCCCACGCTCTCATGACAGCCTCACAGAGCTGGGCTCAATGCTAGTGCATTTGGCACAGTTAAAATTGATTTCAGTGATGATCTGGCAGTTTGCACAAAAAAGGGTCAATGCCTTTTCAAGATCAATCAAAGTATATCAGAGTTCTCAGTTGGAAATCACAGTAACATACTGCAAATAAAGGACATCATTGGTTGAAATACCAAGCTGAATTTCACATTTCTGTCCTATTTAGCAACATGTGCATTTACCACCATAGGTTGCCGTGACTGACTTCACGGACAGTGTCGTGAAGACAGTGAATCCTAACAGCTGCAAATTAGCTTTGTGGACTTGTATTAACTCTCTCTTCTATAAGATATCACACATTTGAATACTTCAAGACTACTCAGTCTTTGGTTAGTAAAAGATACTATTCAAAATGCTAAGAGTCATTATAACAACTGCTGTTTAATAGCTTGTACTAGCTACCAACATTACAGTGACCTTTTCAACAGATCAGGAGGGCATCACAGGAGCTTGTTAGATTGCTTTAAAGAGAGACCACACTGTGGTCTCTGAAAAGCTTCCCTCTGTTACTTCAAGATAGTTTCCAAACTAATCAACAGCAGACCTTGATGAACTTCTAAAACTGTAGTCGCTCAGTACAATGCTGATAATAGAACTTTTCTCAATGCTTAAAAACCAGCAAGCTGAAAGCACAGGCTGTACAGTATGCCAATCGAAAGATCAAATCTAGAGGTCCTACATACATTTTCAGCCGAACAATGATGGCTAATAACTCCTCTTGCTGCTCACTAAAATTGACAAAACTCCTGAGTACAACTGCTAGATTATGCGCAGACTAATTTACCAACCGTGGAATGTTTTTTTTTTATCCTACCATTGAATGAAAATTTCATAATATGGTTATGGTCTCTAGCTAGGCATCAAGTTGATAAGAACTGGGGACAACACAATCAGTTTATTTGAACTTTTTTCTGGAGGAAGATAGTGATTTGAAATTAGTTCACAACACACCAGGTTAGTCATTAACATGTCCAGTACTGAAATGTTCACACTGCAGCAGACAGCTTGAACTTCACCTGATAGAAGGATTTAGTGGCTGCTTGGTTTGCTTTGAAGCAAACTGTAACAAAGTAATCAAACATTTCATTCTCATCAGTATCATGCGATTGTCTCAACCACTAAATCCTGAAAGGACTCATCTTTCCTTTGGCCAGGAAATGGGGCAGAGGAGGAGGTGCTGAGAACTGAAATAGGCTGACCATGTATCTTCCAGGTGTAATGGACCAACTTTTCAGCCACCCAGGTAGCCTTTGCCAGCTCCGCATCAAGCTGGTTCATCCCCACTGGAGTCAAATCCGACATCTTCGCTCCCTTGATGATAAGGGCCGCTATCCCTTCAGCCAGAAGACTCCTTCAGGTTCACATTCAGCATCCTACAATGAATGCTACTATAAATGGGTAAAAAAATGTTAACTTCCTAAAAGGAATCTCTATCAGGCTTTACAAGTCTCAGTGCTCTCTTTTCACAACATTTTTTTAACTCTTATACTATTATTTGGCACAGAGGGGATAGTCTGTTTTTTGTCTCTATTTATTATTGTTAATTCATTGAGAGTGGAACAACTGCATGAGCAGAACATAAGGGGCTCCAGTGAGAAAGATTTTGCAGCCTCAGAAGACAGAACAACTGACCATCCTGCACTTGATATAGGAGCCAAACAGCCATTTAGAACATGAAATATTTAATCTGATTTTATGTGCAGCTACAGAAGAGGGCTTGCCCTCCATTTTCACCTATTTAAATGAGATAATTTTAATTCAGGATAACTGCTGGGATCATCTGAGTTGACCTTCAGCATAATATAGTTCATAGAATTTCACTCAGTAATTTCTGAGCCAGATCTCTAATCTCTGTCTTAACGTCAGCTCTGTGTAGACATCAAATTTTGACTCATTTTGTCTAATTTAATCTGTTTCAATGGTTAATCACCTTCATTCTTAAAGTTTGCACCTAGTTTGTGCTGAATTGGGCTATTTTCAAATCCCAAATAAATGGCTACTTATTTACTATACATCTTTATACAGTAAACTATATTTATTACTATAAATCTCATTTCCATACAGGTACCTTGTAGATAAAAAGGAAGTAACCTTTCTTTTAAATAAAGAACATAAATTAACCTTTTAAATGCTGATCTGCAAAGGAATTTTGCCGAACTTCTGATTATGCAGTGCTCTTTTCCATCTCTTACCCAGCATTCCTCTTTTTCAAAGCCTGTGTGAATGCCGCTGTAAAACTTCCTGAAAATTTTATCCTTCAAGATATTACCCACAAGAACTCTAATTGATTTATGAGTATTTTAGCTGTGTTAGCAGGGTAAATATGCCCATACCACGTATAACATGGACTGGTTTGAGTAGCTCTGCATCACACCACAAATCTACACAAATGTGCCAACAGCAGACCAGAACTGAGCATCAATATACAATAAGGGAAAAAAAGGAACATTTGAACAAGAAAGACATTTGGAGACAGACACAATATTAGAGACTGAGTTAGAACTATCAATCCTGAAGCAGACTTCAATTTTGCATTGACTTTCTCCCTCTCCGTCCCCCAGAGTCCCTTAAATAAATCACTGATAACTGTTTTGTCAATGTCCACTATATATTTAAAAAAAACTCTAAGAAGTTAACTATATATTTAAATTGTAGAATACATAGAAAAGCCTAGGTTTGGAGGGACCTCTGGAGATCATGCAGTCCAACCTTCTGTTGAAAGCAGGGCCTTAGACTAGCTCCAGCGAGGCAGATTCCTCCATTTCTCTGAACAAACTTTTCCAATGTTTAATTGTTCTCATAGTGAAGAATTTTTTTCCTATTTCCAGATGGAATTGTTCCTGAAGCAACTTCTGCCTCTTGTCCTGTCACCATGCATCCTTGTGAATAGACTGACTACCCTTCTTGTATCAAAAGGCTGTGATAAATACAAATTGCATTCCAAATTAAAAGACATTATCCAAAATTTAGAAGAAAGGAAAGAAAAGCAATATCAGCCACGAGAGCATATGCTTCTCCTACTCTTCTGCATACATAGCTTATCCATACCTGGGAACTGGGGCACACAGAGCTAAGATCATAGCTGAGTCAGCAGGATCCRATTTCAGAACTCTCTCAGGAGACTTGTGTTGACTAAGTTTGCAGCAACACTGCTATTAAAGCAGTCTTATTTCATTTGAGAACACAAATCTGTAAGCATACATTCATTTTTTTTCTAATACTATCTATTTTTGAGAAACTTGCTGTCGCTAGCACTGCCTTCTTCATAATCTGAAAAAACCCACTTAATCTGACCTCATGCAGAACAGTCAAATTTGATAGTATTTTTCTGCTAACATTTTACCTAACTTTTCCTTTGACTCCAAAGCAAAAGTGTTATTTTTCCCACAGACTTCTACTGCCCTCTGTAGGATTATTTTAAATAAATTATTAGGAACAAAGAAGTAAGAACATAAAAAGAAAAGGTATAAGCCTGTGACATTACTATATCACACCATACAACATCCCAGAGATGGCACATTAAGACAGTGATTCCTATACCTTCATAAGTTTAAGGTTTTAATTTTATAGACTGTGGATACAAATAAGGAAGGAATAAACAGGATATCATTGTGATAACACAATGCTATCAGCCTCCTGAGCCTGCAAAATGAAAACTGAGTGCCTGAAGATCAGTGAAGACAGTGGATGCTGAAGGTGTTCAGAGCTAGTCAAGAAGGCCCAGCATTTTGCAGAACTGAGCATCTGAGGCATGTCGAAAAGGACTCTCAATTGTGAGTAGCTATGCAAACTGCCGGGAGAGATCAATGAGAGAATTTACGTATCAAGCTCCTTACTGAAGTTGCATGCATTGTTTTTTTAAGTTTCATTCCTGATACTACCTAGGATACATTTCTGCTTCTTCTTCCCATGGACAAGAAAATAAATTTCTAAATAATTTTATTTAGAAATAAATTCTAAATTGGACAGATAAATACAGTTTTCCCCCATTTTTTTATCTGGGGATCATATTAGATTATTAGAAGGATAAGGCAAAATAGAGCCTCAGGATAACTAGTAACTAGCAATTCACATACAGACATAGCAATGCAAAGCTCATATATCTGTTCAAATGCCTTAGAAATGTTTTTAATAATTAAGATGAGTTCGATGGCGACCTTGGGTGGTGGCAAATGTTTTTCAGGCTGTAGACTATTTACAGTGGTACAGGACAAAAAAGTAAACCAAAGGTGTATTTAAATATACATGGACTAAATAATTTTGACAATTCAGATGCGAATTAAAAGGCTCTAATTACATGAAGGGATTATGATGACATCAAAAATCACAAGCATGAGTGGTTCATTATTTCCCCACAACCTAAAAATGTAATTAGACTTTATTTCCATTTTTCTTTTTGTTAGGAAAAAAAAGCCTGTAAGAGCAATGACACACATTAAAACACCCTGTCTAGAATATTACTGCAGTTATAAATCACTAATCACTGTGAAAATAAGTAAAAAATTTACCATGCTGCGTTACCATTTTATGATATAAGGATTATAAGCACTGAAATTCCTAGGAGTTTGAAGGGAATTTTGCATATAAGTGTTTGCATATCGAGTTTAGAGAAGTAAACCTCTCTTGGCTTTCCTCCAATTACTCTCTTTGATTTTAATATGCTGGGGCTAACTTCAAAAAGCAAGTTAAAATTTTTACATCCTAACCTTAAATCCATAGGACTGAACAAGGTGCCTGTGTTGTCCTTACAATATCAGAGAAGAAGTATGCATATCGAAACTGGTGTCAATGAGCATGTCTAGTCTGAGAAAGCAAAAGACGACAAGATCGTCCCTTAAATGAAGATACTGGACAGCAACAAGACAGCCTACCCTGACTTCAGGCTCCATAATATTTCCTCTGAAAAGAAAGCAGGCTCACATGTTCCATTTGAGTTATGGGAGGTTATTCCCATTTAACACTATATGCATACACACTCATATAGATGTCAGAGCACTCACCAAAAACATGGGAAATACCCAGGCTTTATGCACTCCTCAGGCACAGTCAGCTCAAACCCACATCCACCCTGGCATCCACAATTTAAGCTGCTGGGAATGAAGAGACTCTCATTCTTGGTTGTAGGAAACTATACTGCTTCATAAAAAATAAAAATACAAAAAAAGTATGCAAAATTCATGGAAAGACAGAAGCGTATCATCATTTTGTGGAACAGTGGCTGGAAGACAGGAACCATGGGTTCTGCTCCTAGCCAGTTCCTGTAGATTATCCTGTGTCTGACTGACAACCCATCAAATGGCTTGAGAGTCCAGGACCTCGCCTGCTGAATGAGAGCCCTACCCCAGCACTACACATTACCATCTCTTTCACTCATCTCGTGATCACCTTGGAAATTTTAAGCATCTAGAGAGTTTCAAATGTGCAAACATAGTCACTCATACACTTTTAAGGTATTCAGTGGTGTTCTTGAAGATCTCACTCTTGGATTTTTACACTTAAATCCCACTGTGACTCCTGAAGACCTTTTGTAGATTGGCCGTCACTTCATGACAGACAAGTTTTGCTAACAGGTGAAAGGCATGTGTTTCAGTAGCATATGTAAAGACACCAGAGCTGCAATACTAAATCAGTTCTTAGAAGCCTTATTAAAGTGTAGTACCAGGAGCAGCAAAGAATGGAAAATTACATGTTTAATAATAATAAATCCTAATTTCACAATTCACCAGGTTGTGTGTTTCAGCAAACCTATATACTACGCCTTTTAATATGCCATAAGCATCCACTGATTTCTGTCTTCATTTCTGAATGCCTTGAGATTTCCAGATTTGGCAGATTACCAGAAGCAGTGAATAGCCAAAGGTTTAGATAGACTGAATTAATGCTGCAAGAATTCAATACCATTCCAAAAAAATCACACTACAATCCTATCACTTTCCATGAACAAAATCTAAATATCCAGAATCAGTAGTCATAAATCAGTTTTACAGCTCAAGAGAAAAAAATTGTATGTATAATGCAAATATAATTTCCTTAAAGCACCCAACCCCCCCAAATAATAATAATATATCAATACTGTATTATTTTAAATTGCTTTATAGGGTACAATTATTAACTGTTACATTGACAATTAAATCTCATGAAAGCTGAATGAGTCTGTCATTAGCAAATGATAGCACTCCTGCAGTGTGAATTTCTTCTCTTTCTTATTTGTACACAACAAATTATTCTTATTTGGCCAACTGTTACAAACATATCTAGATAGAGACTGGCTTTTATATACATAGTTAGTTATGTATATTTACGTGTGTGTGTGTGTGTGTGTGTGTACACACTTTTTTTTCCATATCCAAGTAAGTGTCCATGCACATTTAACCTTCTCAGAAGTCCTACTTCACATCTTTCTATTTTAGTTTTCCTATATGTAAAGTCATGGTAGTGATATTTATTCATGTCACAGAATTTCTCTTGGCATTACTTAATCACTGCTTGTAAGAGACAATTGAACTGAACTGAGTTTGTAGAGACAACCCACAACAGAGTTGTATTTTGTGTGCAAAATCCCCAGATCAGCCTGTTAGACATTGCCTCTCTCCCAATTTCTTTTTTATTCTAAAAAGAAAAAAGCCAAAGAAGTGCTTTTTTAAATGCTTGCATTAGCTACACTAGCCTGTACACTCCTGGGCGAGGGGCAGGCTCATGGTTCTCATCAATCTCGTATTTACATTCTTCCAGCTAGGAAAAAGCCTGAGTTCATTAACTGCTTCTTTCTCTGTGCTCAAAGCCAGTGTGATTTGACTTCAGAAGAGCTGTGGGGGTTATGGTCAGCTTTAATTTTTGACCTGGACTTTGCACCCCAATTTCCTTCAATGTTTCCAAAAATCACCTGGCAAAATCAATTCAAGGCCTAAAGTCTGGGGTATGCAAAGCCCTGCCTGCATCACTCAGGTGATCAGACCAGGCAATCACAAAGGTCCCTTCTGCCTTTATAATCTATGAAAGGCTACACAAGTACAGTATTTCTACATTTATGAGCAAATAGAACATCTCATTTATGTGTATTCCTTTGCTTGTACATATGTATCTCACGATACCCACAAAAACATAGACATTCAAGAATCTTTTATTGTTATACAATGGTATGACAGTTTTAGATGTTACATGAATCCTTTCCCCAAGACTTCTAGAAAACTGATTGTTTCATTTTTAATTGACTAATGGAATCTTTCAGAAATTCTATGTTATTTATTTTCTGGTAGCTAGCTATTCCTCCACACTCCATTTATTGTCCTTTTCATTTCTGATGTATTCTGTTTTAATTAATTCATTTTCATTGCCACAAGACACAGACAATTGACTAAGAAGACAATTTACATTTGGAGGGGAAAGGCCACAGATTAGTAACAGCTGCAAATTGCAACCTACTTTGTAAGAAATGATTCAAATGTAATACTCTGAAGGCTACTTCAATCATAAAATCATCAGTCACCCAAAACAGTCTGCCAAAACAGGCAGACTTCTCTTTTTCCATTTCCTTCTCCAAAAACATGCAATGGAGCTAACAGTGGGTTAAAAAAAAAAAATCAAAATTTTAAGTAAACAATCCCCCTTCCCAATCACATAGATGGAAGAACACATGAATTGACTCTACTGGGGGAGACCAAACACCGACCTCTCCCCCTCTCTGATCTCCACCAGTAGCCCACGGGAGAAGCGCAGAGAAGAGGGCAAGCACAGGGTAGGCTACACAGGTTGAGGAATTTTCCAGCTATGTTTCATTAGTCCAGATTATAGTGATTTAGTCCAGCAAGTGTTAAGAAGGAAAAGAGCACAAAAGCTTAAAATTTTTAGTGTTAGGTGAATGAAGACTACTAAGAGAAGAGAAGTACCAGTTTAAACCTTAAAAAAAAAAAGTCTTTGCACTGCTGTTCTGTCTAATTTCTGTACTATTTTTTACATACAGAGAAATAATAACTTGTCAGTTGAATAACTTGACTATCAACTGCTTTTAGGCAGACAGTTCTGTGAATGCTCGTTTCTCACCATAATCCAGCTCTTTAGAAAGACGAACTGGTTACTGAAGAAACATACAAGAAAATCTGCTTCATATGAAATATTCGAAATGCCTGAAAAAAGAGGCTGGGCTTTTAGGTTGACAACCTACATATGTTGCATTAAATACTCAGAATCTGGGTTCTGGTAAGAATTTCCAGTCATAAATTGTCATCTTCAAAAAATGAGGGCTTACGTAAGTAGAATTTGGACTTTGAAAATATAATCATGACACAAAGTTGGATCCCATCTATAAGACACAAGACCAGTTGGTCTGAAAAATTCTTGGCTTAATTTAAATTAATTGTAACATTGCCAGACAAGTTTACTGTCAAACTGCTAAGACAGTTCAAGTTTTCTGACCCATATCCCATATTTTGCCTAAGGAAATGAGACTTACATGACTATGTCTGTCAGTCAGCTTTCTCCTCATAAGTTTTGATCTCTTTGACCAAATTCGACATTGTGTTCCTATCAGTTTCCTGAAAAATCTGCACTTGAGAAAAAGACCCAGATTAGTACTACCACTGAAAAAAAGCTGCAGAATTCAAGTTCTCTCTTCCATCTGTCCTAGCAGCTTACCAACTGCACACACGTACCGATCATCTAGCCAAGCAATAACGCCTCAGGACTAGTCACATCACACACTGCATCTCGCCAATGCAGTAGTTAGGGCACACTAGCAAAAGGGGAGAGTATTGACAAGAAGAAGATAGAAAAAGGTTGGAGACATACTACATAGGAAAATAAGTTTTGATTAGTTCCACCACTCATGCCCTAACTTGCTCTGTGTTTTTCTGTTTAACTGAAAGCCAAATACAATCCAGATTTAGAGATGAACATTGCACACTGAAGAGACAGTTAAGCCATTATGCTTTACATAATATAGTTTCTAAAATAGTAAAAATAAATTTCAAAAATAGATTTATCAAGGTAGAATGTTGCTACATTACTCTATACTCCTATTTTCTACTTTAAATTTAATTTTTTTCTCCTACAAGCTCTGATCCAGATGATTCAGAATGCCCCTAGAGGATGCTGAGGGCCCTCCATTGCCATCATTATAAGATGGGGTTTGGGCTGTAATTGCGAGCTCCAAAACGTAATAAAATTCAGTCATGGGACATGAGCATTTAGGGAAGGAAAAATACAATTTCCTGAACAGAAACAAGGATGAGAACCACAGGCAAGTTGGACCAGACTGGTGTTTTTCTCTCATGCAAAATACTCATTACTGCACTTACAGCAAGGAGACTTGAGCCCAAAGGGCAGGACTGCCAGTCACTGCAAGAAGATAGTAACAGCATTGAAATTCAACACTGATCTATCTTTGTAAGTGCAATGACTTTGTTAAAAATACCAAATTAGCTGCAAGCCTAAGCTAACAATTTGACTGTATCAGACAAGAAGGAATTGCTCAGTTCTCACCAGTTATATCCACTTTTAAAACTCCACTGATAAATGCTGCATTATAAAGCTCAGAAATACAAACTCAAGCTAATGAGTGCCATCAAATTACTAATTTAGTGAATGGACACAAAGTCAGTAAATGCAATTCAAAGAAGCTCCTCAGAGAGAACACTGTACTTAGCATTTCTGATGAACTGCCCTACGCATAACCAGTCTCTCCAAAACATTTATAAAACTATAGCATGTTTCTGCTTACAAGCTCTACATTAAATGATCCTTGAAATTCAATCTAAATCACATATTTTTGTAATTTAAAGCATCGTTGACAACAGAGGAGGAAAGGAAAGCAATGGAGCTATTCATCACATAAAAACTCCAAGGAAACCTTCAGTGGTCATTTTCCATTCCCATACTGCTCATCAAAATGTCTTGGTTTTGGATTAATTTTTTGCTCTCCCTTGTCTGGGTTTGATACAAAATGAAAAGAGAGTTTCAAGAAAAACTGGCACTTGTGAAACATATTTTTGTGTGTGTCTTCAGGACATCAAGTCATAACAACTTCAGTTATACTGAAGAAGGAATATATCTTTCTCAACCAAAGCCAATTGTTTTTCAGATTGTAAATGTCATCTGTTTACAACATTTGAGGACTAATTATCTTACTCTTGGAAGGATTCTTCCTAGAACAGAGAAAGCCTTTTAGAGGTCCCAATACCAATGCCATTTAGACTCCACCACGTGCTGTCCTTTCCTAGTGCTTGATTGCCATACACCAAACTGTTCAGAGAAAGAGCCTTGGAGTACTCCCAAGGAGTTACATATGAAATTAAATCTCTCTATATAATTTACATTGTTTCTTTATTTTTTGAATCTTGAATGAAAGCAATTGATGTTAACAGTTACAACAGAACCCAGGCCAGGTTCAGTGATATTTAAAGAGGAGCTTCTGCCAGAGGTGTACTCCCCCATTAGCTGAGAGGAGTGTGCATTGATCATGCCAGCAGACAGGAAGGGCTGCTTCAAGAGCATCTTCAAAGAGAATAACAAATCAGGTAAGGATATCACCCAAATCCCTCCTTAGCTATAAAAGTATCTAGGATTCTTCTTGCCATGCCTCTTTTGAAAGAGACAGACCTTCAGGGCTCAGATCCTTCTCTTATATTTCTGCAACCTGCTTAGGGTTTCATGTGTGTGCCTTCAGCTGAACTAGCTGAGCCTCGATCCAGATTTTATGCTATCCATGATATGAAAAAAGTCAGACTGTGACAAATCTTTTTAATTTAAACAAACAAAAAATAAAGAAAAAAATAGGAACAGTCAAGTTTTAAAATATACACAATCAAGAATCTTTGATGCTCCTATAGAGACTTGAACTGGATCAAAAAATCAAATCTTTATATGAAATGTCCAAAATTTGCTTTGACTGGTAAATTTTAATAAAACAGAATGGATGTTCCAATATTTCTTGCCTTCCTGTAACCATACAGCACAATATGGGATAACAGAGAGAACTTGGCTGGCAGGAAAAACTTACAATGACACCTGTAACTCTGAGAAACTATAGTCTGTGATTCTTCTGATTTTTCAAAATCCTAAAACAGGGAAGTGAGTACAGTCTGACTAAAGAAGAGTGGAAACCAGCAGACACTCTGCTTCAGTCACAGCCTCAGCTGTTACCAAGGGCTGCCTTCCTCTTGCTTCTCCCTTTCTCTTGCAGTATTTTTTACCATCAGCTTCTCATTTTGCCTTCTTATAGTTTTCCTCCTGCTGCTTTTAATCTAGTGAGACTAACTCAACTGACCCCAACAGCTTCGCTTAAGAGAGTTACTCTCAAGCTGAAGCCAGAACAGCAGATAAAAGTGACATCTTAAACAGCTCAGCATTGGTATAAGTTTGCCAGACTTCAAAGTAGCTGGTAAGACCATGTGCTCAATCTTTCTTTCCTCAGCAACTATGCTGCAAATAAAAATTAGTACCTCTACTGTCAATATCCTATCTCTTTCTAGGCCAGAGACAACTGACATTATCTATACAAAACACACCAAAATGGAGGCAGCCAAACCAGTGGACATTTGAAATATGTCTTCTGTGTCTTGCTCAAAGTCACAGAGGCACCATATGCCTCTTTTTGCCCTAATTATACTTAGTTGTAACTTGAATATAAGAAAGAAGATTGACTGGTTAACCAACAAGCTGAGCTCTACTGCAATGAATGCTGTTGCCTACTGATGGCCAATGCCACAGAGGGGCTTTTGTAACACGACTGAAGCAGTTTAAGAGTTCAGTTGCTGAATGGGGCAGTCGTGCTCCGATTTTGTCTTCTGACATTTCCTTGGCTGGCTTTGGCCTTGTGTTTTTGTCTGACCCCTTGGTGAGCTGACCGAGGTCAGTAACACAGCAGAAAATTAATCCAAAAAATGAAAAAGTGAATAGATTTCTGCTGCTTTTAGGGAGCCGAGATTAGGGAGTGGGTCAGATGAATGCTGGCAGAAAGGAAAGAGAGGGATCATGCAGAGAGGAAGAGAAGTGAAAACAAACCCACAGGGAGATGGAGTAGAACTGTCCTTTTTAGTAGCAAGCCATTACAATATTGATTGAGCCACCTTGTAAAAGCTCATTGTGAGCCAGGAGCATCTTGGAAGGCAGTTTGATAAAATTAGAAACTACAGTAAAAAGATCTCTTGATAGTACTAATATTGCAGAATTCTGCAAAGAAGTTCAAATTACCGTTTGTGTGTCATGGCTGAGAAATGACTATGTTTAACTGAAATCAGATAAAATAGTAAATCTTAAAAGAAAACTCGCAACAAAATATAACCATTCCAAAGTTGTGAACGCTGTGAAGCAACCAGGCTTGCGGAGTTGATTTTACAGTGGAAAAGTTATTTGGGGGAAGAAGAAGGGAAGCAGACTGCATTGCTGTCAACTTTAGCAGCTTTCTCTTGTTAGAGGGATGGTAGAAGAGATGGAGCAAAAATATTAAAGAATCAACAAGAAAGGAGGAAATGAGGAGAAAAAGGAAGATTGCTCATGCTGAAGCAACTACTATTTTAATGGGTACAATCTGTATTACTATAAATTGTCAAATTTAATTCTAGCAAGGAGCTAAGTTTGGCTTATAACAACAGTTAAGTACAAACTGAATTTGTTTCTTCTGTATCATAAAGAGCAGGAGAGTTAAATCTCAATGGTAATATGCAGGATATTCAGGCAAATGTTCTCTCAGCTATCTGCTTTTTAGATTTCAGGAGTATTGAACTTCAGAGAATAAAGAACTGGTAGGTGGAATTACTTTGTATAAGTTGTCTAGAAAAAATACAATGGGTTCCATAAGTTTAGAAATAATTTGAATATCTATACTGGAGTCAAATAAAAAGATAATACAAATTTTCATCTATGAAATACTGAGTCATTGAAGAGTGCTCTGTTCCTAATTATAATTCAACAAGAGGCTGATCCAGAACACATGAAATTAGTAAAGTGATTCCTCTTAATTGCAATTAGTTTTAGGCTGAAATCCAAGAAAGACTTTTATCAGGTTGTCATAGGGCCAGTTCTAGCAGAGACGGATGTCTTGATTTACATTATGATTAAACCAAGTATATTTTGGGGAAAACTCAAATGAACCTGCACACTGAAACTTCATGACTGCTGGCATTTAACCTGTTTTTAACCATCTTTTCATCCTTCTTAATAAAGATTTGTTTATGTGAGAAATGATCATTCATCTATCCTTTAATATAATTGGCGCACATGCTTTTATACCAACTCTTTGCTTACTACCTACCATGAGGATAGTATCTTTTTCCACTGTAGTCATGACAAAAACTTACTCACTTCAGTCAGAATGAAACAGTTATTAAAAATTTACTTGGAGGACATGCCACTTGCTTTAAAATAAGCGTATAAGAGTAAAGACCAGATGAAAGGTCAACAAAGATTTCTTTGCAAAGGGACACTGATCAGTTTTAGATAGTCTCACAACTTCTGGAACTCTACGGACAATCCAGTTTTCCCCGAAGAAAACCACACTGAAGAGAATTTGGGGAAATACCAAAATTTCGAGCACTTACCTTTCTCGTTGCTACTTGTTGGTGTAGAAGGGGGAATTACAGGCTTGGATTTGTCATAATTGTTAAAGCTCTGGCTGCGTCGATTGTTGGCACTAATAGAACCACGAGTTTTGGCCTCACTGCCTGCAGCGGACACCCTTGTGGTAGGGCCTGGAAGTCTGATGAAATGATTACAGTCAGGTGAAATACACAAAAAAAAGCACCCTGGGAAAGGAAAGGAACTACAGAATACCATGCATAACCTGAAAAGAAAAGGATCAATACCACAAATATATGCATATAAGGTTTTATAAGGAACTTTAAAGCTGCAACACATCATCCTAGATAAAAAAATATATGGTGAGCAAGCTACAATATGAACTGTTTTACATCAGAAAAAAAAAATGTTGAGTCAGATACTTCAATAGCTTTCATGTGATTTTTCAGCTCAAAAAGAAATTCAGGATGCAGTTCTGAAATTCCTGCTTAAGTTGACTAATAGTGGACTTGGCAAACAGGCTAATTGTTTCTAATGGACTAAATATAGAATACACTAGACTGCCTAAACTGAGCAAAGGTGTTATAATAGACCCTCCCTACATACATTTTTCTTCTCCAGTGATCATTAATGGTCTCCTGCCATAAATCTTGTAAATCAGAAACAGTTGCAGTAAATTCAGTGGAGTAATACCACTTGCAAAACTGGTGCAAGGTTAAGACTAAATGAGACTACTGTTCTTAAACCAGGTTGCTGAACAGGGCTATACTTAATCTGGAAACAAGAGTGAGATAGAATATGGCTGCCAGCTTAATGACTTGGCTTTTCCTTGTAGGGAAGCACATTACATCTGCGCTCGGAAAGCTGCAAAGCCTAACAGCCAGTCCCTGGGAAAGATTAGCTCGGGCCTATAAAACCATACAGAGTTCAAGTTTCATCTCTTAGCACAACCACTTTAGCCATGAGCAGGTATAAGCCTCTGGTTCAACTGAAAGAGGATGGCAGCAGTCTGTTTCAGGGAGGGATTTTTGAACATTGACTGCCTTTCCTTACCATAGTCTATATTTACTAGTTATATCTTACAGAAAATATAGTTAGGATTCTGGCATAAGTAAACAGGAAGAGATACTTCTTTTATGCTTTTCAGGCAAAAGGAGAAGGGGAAGAATTTTCTAAAAAGCCTGACAGAATTAGGGAAGCAGCTGGCATCACATTTCAGAGCAATGTGTGTGCTTAAGTCCTTCAAAGTCAATGTTTATACATAAAGTTTTCATGTTTTCACTGTATTTTCTGCACTAATGAGCACAGATTTCTATATTCCAAATAAACAAAATACAAAAAATTTAAATATTTGGTAGTTCTTCAAAATACATACTGAAGATAGAGAAACAGCTCACTATTTTAAAAAGCAATGACATCACGTTAAAGACTGAAAGAATCAGTTCACATCATATACAGTAACACTGAAAGGGAAAACTCTTTGCTGTCTTTGTATTTTCAGTGTGGTAGAATCACTTAAACATTTTTTCATATAAAATATAAAATCAGTGTGTCTTAAATAGCCTCTGCCAATAATGGCTAAATCAAAGTTGTCCCTGTTGTCAGAGAGCAAGGGGATGCAACAGATCAAATCACTTTTAGGCCCATGGGAAGGCAGTCTAGTGATGCTTCCTAAGTCAACCGACTTCTCAAAGACTAGTGAAGGAATAGGAAATATGAAAAGAAACATGAAGGAAAACAGCAAAAATGTCAGCAGCTGCATGCACATGCTTTCAGAGCTCAAAGTAGGATAAAACGTATAGGCATCATTCAAAAACAGAACAAAAAAATCATTTATAAATACAAACCACTGCAGATTTGGCACAGCGCATCATGGTTCTGAGGTTTACTTTGCTGAACCCTTTTAGGCAAACCCCTCAATTTATCCAATATTTTTGAGGATGAACAGCCCTTCCCAACACTGGGGGGTGCTAGAAAGTTACACATAATGATCATTGCAGGAAAGCGTAAAATGAGAATTCCCTAGAGATCCTTTGCCACTGGAAAGGAAACTACAGAGGAAGAAGCAAGGGTAAAGCAGGGAAAAAACCCGAACACTCTTCATAACAATTGTCGTGCTATTCCTGAGAGCTTGGAAGTCATCAAGACAAGAAAGCTCATAGAGTGTTTATTTTGCTTAATGGGCATGAACTAGGTTTCTTCACATGTAGGAAGAAAAGTTGAAAGTCTCTACAGAAGGACAGAAATTGTTCTGAGTCTGGGCCGGCCGCCGCAGCACAGCTTCAAGAGCACCTCGCACTGGGAGAGCAACTTTCCCGTGGGGCTGGGCATCAGGCAGGGGAGGGTGATGTTGCGCTGACAGCTAAGAAAAGGCTCCCCACACATGCACACTCAGGTTTGGCAAATCTGGCACATTTTCTAGTAACTAAAGCTACTCAGACCATGTGACCAGCTCCAAAAGTGAAAAGTTTTAAATTCAGTCAGTATTGCCACTGCCAATAAAAACGTACCCAGAATAAAAATGCACGTACTGGCAAACACTCCCGAAGAAGATATCATTCCTCTTACATTTTTACTCTAGTTTGACTGACTGATTTTGTTTTAAGCCCATGCTTTTGGTATTAGGCCAAGATATTTCACAGAGGTGTCTGTGAAATCCAAGAAAAAATCAGGGTGTTCAGGGAGAAGTTTCTTGCTTCTTGCTATTAGAGCCACGGTACTGAGCTTCGAGAATACTCTCCATTACTACTCTTCAGTACCATTTCTAGGCAAATATGAACTGTCAGGCCATAAGTATGATTAAGAGAGAACATGAAAAGGAAACGTGGAGCATTAAAATGGGGGTTATAATGCAGACCTTCCCTGTTGTCATATAAGAAATAAGATGGGGGAAACAAATCCAAATTAGAAAGCAGTACTAACATTCTATACAAAGGCGGACAACTGGCCAAGTAGTTCACAAGTTGGATAAAAATGGCAAATAATACTTCAGAAGCTTAGTAAAATAGAAAATCACAGCTTACTAATTGATGTAGAACTATATAAAAATCCTAGTAAAATATTTTTATATACAGTAGTATATAAGTAGTAAAAGGAAACTTATCATCAATAACTGCATTAATAACACTTATAGCAACCCTTATAAGTGTTGAGATGAGATGGTCATAGAAGCTGTCATGCAAACGGCTGGATTTCAGGAAAATAGACCAAAACATCATTTTCAGGGAGATTAGATGTCCTCAGCTCCATAACACTGGGGAGTGCAGAAGCTTTGATGAGACACATCCATAGGGTGCTGTTTTGCCTCATGCAGCACACGTGATGCGTGTCCCACTTACCAGCCCAGAGAGCACTAGCCTGATGCTAGCACTTGTAGTTAGGCACATCTAAATATGACTGATACACATATGTATGAGGAGAGAGAACTCCCAGAACCATGTGTTGTTCTCAAAAGGGAAAGCTTATATGGAGACCGAAACCAAATATTTTCTTGCTAGCAGAAATGCATTCCACATCTTGAAAAAAAAGGTAAAATGGGTCTGACACTTCCATGTTTCATCTATTTGTAAAATTCCAAGTTACAAACAAGGAGGTAAATATTTTTAAGGTGAACCCTAAACATGCATCTGGAAATATTGCAAAAAGGGTTATTCATGCTTTGTAGAGGATGAAGAAATGCTACCTAGAAGACCTTTTCTGACCAAGAGTGAATCGGATGATTTTGCTTTGAGATGAGTCCCTGGGAGATGCACTGTACGACAGGAAAGAAAAAGCGGAAGAAAACAGTGAGCAAAGAAGAAACTTTCTTTTTAAGCCACTGAACTTAATTACTAGTTTTAGGGAGGGGAGGATTTTTTTTTTTCCTCTTAACATATTTCACAAGAAAAAAACCTTCTTCCCTAAGTATAACTTCTAGTCAAAACTGCATAAAATCTGAAATGAATTAATTTTCATAAAGTATTGCAGGTGCAATTCTGCATGCAAAATCAAATTTTATTATTCAGTTTCTTATCAATCTTTTATTGCATGTGACTCAGCAGAATCTGAGCAATTTCATAATTTAGTATATTCTAAGAAAACATTATGACATTTCTTTAGCATTTTCAAGTTAAATATTTTTAAGTTATTTGAAACCCAGTGCAACCCATACAATAGACTGCAAGTACCAAAGCAGTATTCAAATGATTCAATGCACTTGTTACACAAAAAAGTCATACAAATATGTTCTTAAAATTCATCTTTGTTTTACAGTAATTAGTCCCTATACAAGTCATTACATAGTAACAACGCTAGCTATCTTCAATTATACAAAAACATTTTTCCACCTAAAATGAACATAATCTATGAAGAAATACATAAGGAAAAACCAAACAAGCTTTGAGAAATGTCTCAATTGGAAGGCCTCACTTTAAGAGTTTATACTCCAAGTAAAGCAGCACTTCAAGTAGTGCTCACCTTAATCTCTGTTCTTTTAACATAAATAAGCCTTAACTTAATTTGTGTTATTTTAAAACAAGTAAATCTTCATACCTTAGCAAATGTGCATATATAATGTCAGCATTGAAACCTGCCTACTTATTCCCACTAAAACCCCCACTCTCTTACCAGTAAAATAGTCGGATAAGCAGAATGCTATAAGAATAAATGCATGCACAGTGGTATGGCCTTCAAAAATCACTTTAATTCTAACGTGGAAAGAGCATTTCTAGGATTAAAGACATTCAAGGCATGTACCCCCCCCCCATTACCTGTATTATGTTCTCGGAGTGCCAACAAATGCCAATTGCAAAACTATTTTTCATGTAAGCCAGCAGCTTATTGTTTTTGATCAATAAACCTAAATTTAATTTTGACTGTCACCAACTGCGACGAACTCTATTTCTTTTACCAGTCCCAGACCCTTCCACTCCTCAGTGAGGATTCTCCTTGTAAGTGGAAAACTGAAGTTATTTTTTCACATGTCCAAGGTATATATACACCATACTAGCAATGATATATGTGCTTTGCTAGTATGAAGAAGCAAAAGGAATACTGAGAAAAATTTCCTTAGAATAAACTGTGGTTATTCTGTCTAGCAGGCATTTTACGCCCATAGAACTGAGTATTTCTAGCACTGGGAACATACTGAAGCACATCTGTTTTGCTTTCCAAAGGTGTGAAGTCAGTCGCTACTCAGCATTCAACATGTGACACACTTTCTATTCGAAAGCAGAAGAAAAGAAGGAAGCCTCTTTGGCTTTTGAAGACCTTTAACAAGAAGAAAGAAAAATGACGGAAAAAAAACAAAGGAAATTTCCCCACCTTGACTGCATTTCTGGTTGTGCTTTTAACTGATGCTGTGCAGCTTGCTGGGGCTGTTGGCACTGTGCTGGGAGTGAAGCTGGCACCTGCTGCTGCTGCAGCCCGACCTGGCACTGAGCTGAAGGCCCTGCTTGCTGGGATACTGTGGGAGGCGGCTGGGCTGGATGGTGCTGTGGTTGCTGTTTCTGTGGCTGCTGTTGCTGTTGCTTGTACCGAGACAAACTGAAGAAAAGGCCCAAGATGGCCTTTAGATTCCCATTCCTGATTTCTGCAAGGCAATTTTCAGAAGTCACTCATCAACCACTAGTTGTTGTTTCTTTCTGACAGGGCAGTGGGTCAGCCACTGCGCTGTTCATAATGCTGGCTGAACTCAGCTCCTTTAGGATATGACAGACTTTCTGCAAATCTAATCAGTATTACAGCTGATTACCAGTGAGCACCAACCACAAATAAATAACTTCTCCCCTGCAGTGACTGCAGTGAATGTCTTCCGTTTCTGCTATATCCTGCCTGTTAATGCTAGTGTGCTTAAATAGATAGTTCCTTTAATTAAAATAACCCCCAAAACCCACCACCACAACAACTGTATTAACAACATCACAGTGTAAATGATTTCAGAGTTCCAAATTTGCATGAGGAGGAGAAACTGCTCAGTTATCACATACTATTGTATCATTTCTTGTATATCAGACTAATTGTTTCCATTAAGAAAATCTGATGCAAGTTTTGCAAATAGGAAATCTGATTACTGTGTGAAACTCCTGTATTATAGAACATAATTACGTTTTAAATCATCACAAGGTAATAAAGAATGGATATGCCCAATGTACCTAAAGGTAGCTTGACAGTGAATGTATACATTTTTTAATTCTTAAAAATCCTCCTATTCTTTTATGCAATATTAAATACAAAAAATTAAGAACAAACAAGAACATCGTGATAAAAAACAAATACGAGAACATGAAGTTAACAACTGTATCATAATGCATACACATGAGGGCCAGTTCAGTGTTGCAGACAATTTTAATAAGATGGTGCGATTAAATCATTTCTCATGTTTAACTTCCTAAATTTAAAAAGTGAGTTGCATAAATAAACAAAATCACTACAACATTAAGCAGCTTAATTTTTGCATGCGCTCTATAGAGCACTTGAGCTAATAAAACTTACTCCGCAAGAGGGCGATGAGAAGCAAACACGGCAAAACAGTGGCCAAGCAGAAGATGAGAATGAGAATCTTTGCTTCTGCTCCCAGTTCTGGATGAAACCTTGCTTTGACTTTTTAACAGCACTGTTTTATCCTTTATTCCCTCTCTCAGGCACCTTTCTCCTCGCATTGCTCACTGTTGTTGCCTTACACATTTTAGATCTTAACCCCAAGTCCTTTACCCAGCAAATCTTAGGCTCACTTCTTAAAATTTTGCTCCCCTTTCTATACTAACTTCCAGCTTTGATCTCCTTGTCTAACTACCCCTTGATCCACCTTTCCTTCCTAGCCATTAATCTAATTTATGTTCTTCCTTAATTTTGTTTTGCCCCATGCTCATCTCCTCAGTGACTTATACACTATATCTAAGTGGTCCAGCTCATTACCCAGACCCAGGATATTCCTTTCCTCTCCTGTTCCTTGGCTTAATTTCTTTGCTCTTTTTTTCCTCCCTGCAATCTGGCCCTTTCACCAGTGCTTTTTCTCACCACTGTCCCCATTCCCTTGTTCGAATGGTTCTCAATCCTGGGGCCCTTGATCAGTCACTCTGTTTTCCTTTGCTTTCTTAGACAATTTTAGTCTCTTCCTGGACAGTGGGATCCCAGTGAAACCTGCCTGTTCTCCTTTTCTCAGGCTACCTCTGCTCCCATGCAGTGTCATGCCACAAACTCAGTCTCCTGCCACTTCCATCAACAGGCAGTTTCCTTGTCTCATCTACCTGCGTTTAGTTAGGGAGGAAAGATGATGAAAGTAGACACTAAAATAAAACAGGCAGTAAAGATAGCAAAAAGGATCTCCCTATCTTCAGTAGAGAACCATAATTATTCATGGCAATTGTAAGGAAAGTACCACTTAGTCACAAGCTGAAGCGTAACTAAACATTCCCAGAGGCACAGGGAAGTTTAACTGCACAAATACAGGCCAGAAGACAAAAAAATGAAAATTACCATGGATCTACACATTTAAACTTAACAAAATTATATGCAATTGGAAACAAGAATTTGCTTTCAATGTGAAGTGAGAGGCAATCTTAACAATAGCCCCACCTAAAACCTGTTGTTTTCTATAACTGTGTGTCTCCTGCTGTATTTATCAGAAGTCTGCTTTTGACATTTTTCTAGGGTGACAAAAAATAATGATCAAAAGAAAAATTCCTTTAATGAGTTTCAAAAGAAATAGCATCTTTCCCTGTAGGTTTTAAGTGAAATATTTCAAACCATACTTTTAGAATCAGTTCTGCTATCTTAAAGATAGACCGAGGTAATTCACCTGGCAGTTTGCCCCTGCACTTTGTACAAAGAGAGTACTTCAACCTCATCAAACTGCCAATTAGTATAGTCTGAATTGCTTCCTGCTTTAGGTCCCCTCTTGTCCATGTGTCAGCTTAAATATGCATATTAACTCATATAAGGATGGATGGACACGTAACCCACTCATTTCAAACTTGGAGTCCCAAAAGACTGATCTTGTATATTTTTAAACAAACACTCCAGATGTTTTAGAAGAAAGGGGAATTTGGTTTGAAGAGAATCCATCCAGATCCACCAATTGGAAATTTCCATACTTTAACATCTCCATTGCTACTTGTTATACCCACAGCTGTAACTTCTACCTTTACAGGTTGCCCATCATCCTTTTCTTTATTCACAAAAATACACAAGACTCAGTGGAAATCGGGCAAGGTGGAAGAAACGGTAAAGAAAAGAAAGGTCTGTTGGATAGATTACTGCGGAAATGTCATTATCTGATTTTTCTGATGCTAACAAATGAAGTATCTTGACTTTTTGCAAAACATGCACATCATGAACTACTTATTGTATATGCAATACAGAACAAAGCAAACCAATGAAGAAAAAGAAAGATCTATTACTGTTATTCAGTCAAGAGCTTATTTTGTGTCTGATTCTGTAAAGCTAAAGATTCTGTAAAGCTTCTGTGGCACTAAGAAGAAAAAGAGCAAGTTTACAATGACTGGAGTTAGCCACATTGTCTAGCAGGAGTAAAAATTGAGAATCACTACATCTTCATTAATTTGCATCTACCCTGAAAGAAAATGGGGTTCTCACATATACGTATTATTCATCCCTAGAGATAGTGGATGTCTGCTTCTGTTGCTTTGCACAAGCCTTTTCTGGTTGACCACAGAGGTACTGTGCAGGCAGTGCCAAACCAGCCCTTCTTAGTTCATTTAACAGGGGAGACAAGATAGTCCTCTACAGAAAACAAAATGAAACGAACTGGAAATTCTGTCCACGGGGAGTGATGGTAGGAGAGAGAAAGGAACAAACTGAGATATATAGATCGGAATTTGAAACAAAATTTTGAGAAGCAGATGTTATTTCCTAGCTAATCCAGGATATACCATGAAGTATAGAGAGTCAGCTTCAGTCAGTCCATGCTCTGTGATGACTCTAAGCTGACTTTAGGGATCAAGAGCTACCAAAACAGCACTGGGACAAAGTTGGTAGACTCTGCTGTGGAATCTTATCTATATCTGAACAATATCTGGAGTTTTTTAACAACTGAGGCAAGGAAATACATGGAGGAATTTATTATTTTTTTCCTAGATCAGCATGTGTCTTTTGATAGTTTAAAGAGTAATTTTTTTGAAAAGTGTATATGAATGTGTTCTTTCACTGTAAGGGGCTCTTGGGGAGGGGGGAGATTGCACCTCAGAGCACTCACAAAGGGGAATTCTGGAAAAAGAAAGTCCAGAAAAAGCTTGAGAGTAGAAGGTAGCAGATCATGGACTATCCAGAGCCTATCTCCATAACAGCCCAAAACCAGAAAGCCTGTCCAGAATGCCAGCAGACAGGCCAACAAAACAGAAAAGTAGTCAGACCAAAGGCACCAGCTCAGCGTGGTAGAATCAAAACTTGACAACACGGTAAGCATCCTACACAGGTATGTTTAAGGTAGCACTGTAGGATATTTGCGCTGTGGAAAAAATTCTGCCTTGACACTGCTAAGGAAAAGAACTAAAATGGATTAGCTGCTCTACTTGCAGTGTACATACACTGAAATTTATTTATCTATAAAAGCATGAGTTTCATTTCAGAGGAAAAGGCTAAGTTCAGTAGTGGTTGTTCCAAAGTCTAGCAAGATGCTTTGTTTCATCACTTCATGGTTTCATAATTTGCTCAGCTGATCACTATCCAGCTAATCTGCTACACAGAGGAGGTGTAGCTATCATGAAGTCAATTTGAGTTTCTATTGCACATTTATGTTCTCCATAATCTTTGAAATCTTGGCAGTGAGAAAATACTACGTGAAGTACAGAAAGATTAACTGGAGGGCTGCAATTTCAAGAGTCTAAGATGTGTCTCTGTATGGGAATGAGGAAGAGCGTGAGTACGGGCACACAGCTCAGAGGGACAGACAACAAAAGCAACAGCAAAAACAAGAGGAGAAAAGAGTTCTCCAGCATCTCCACCGAGTTTTCTTCAGTAACTACAAATGGAGATTTTAGGATTTAAAATCTTTGAGTTGGGAGTGCCTTTTTGGCTCCATGCTGCTCTGATAGAGGAACCTCTCTGCAGCATAATATGGTCAACATCAGTGATTGCAGCTCCTTAGCATCCTCACCATATTAATCTATAAAAAATACTACGTCTATGTGGCATGCACATATTGAAACAGAATTTTTTAATACCGGCAGGATATTAAACATGAAGTCCAAAATTATTTCAACATTCAGGAGTCATCCAAATTCCCATTTTGAATCATTATCAACACCTATTACCAACACCGCTATACTAAAGGTGCACTACTGTAACATACATATTCTCAAGCAACCCAGGAGAGGCTTCACAATTTGTGTCCATATAGAAGCAATCAGAATCTTCTGCTTCCTCCTAGACAAAGATCTGCTAGTGGAGTAAACAAAATTATTTGCAGTTGACCTAGCAGGTCTTGGCAACTTGTGCAGAAACACTGGCTTCCTTGGTTATGGCAGTGTTTATTTTAAGCGGTTCTATGTTCTCTCTTGCTCAGTTTCTGCCTCCTTTCTCAACACAGTTAAGGAGTGTTTCTCAGAACAGAAATTTAATTTGTTGTTGAAACTTCATTTTATAACTTCATTTTATAAAAAAATGTTCCTTCACTCCCCCGCTCTTTATTTGTCATTCTTTTCCTTAATGTTAGTGGTTGAGCCAGTATACATTCTCATTTATAGATTGGCAGCAAACATTACTGGTTTCTTTTTACCTTCCATATAACTTAATATGTTAGTTCCTAGAAAGAGCAAAATATGACAGTGTAAAAGAAAGAAATAAATGAAAAATTAGCAGAAGCCATTGGATAGCCTATGTCCTGCTGAGACTGACTCGTGATTTGGCAGGAGAGCAATGAACATTAAACGTGTCGTCCCTTCCCCAGTGTGAACACTACACTGCCAGCTTAGCACATGAAGAGTTTTCTCATCAACTAATTTGCTATTTGGCTTAGATTTTGCATTGTATTGAGATAGGTAAATAAYGTGAAATGTATTTCATTTCAACAATACTTTCATATCTTATCACAAGGTTAAAATTGTCTTTTACCACAAACTCGGATTTGCATTTTCTGTTTAACCATTTCCTGGCAAACAAACTTTCCACGGTTAGAAGTTTTAGCCCTTTTTTTTTTTCTTGACATGAGAGTCCTTCTGATCATAATGGAGCTATCTAGGTAGCTAAAGTAGGCAGTACTTGGGCCAACTACATTAAAGCTTCTCTTTGAAGGAAAAGAAAAAAAATCTGCTATTGGTGCTCTAACCCAACTCCAGGATATACCATGGAAAAGGACTGTTAACATTCAACCAGCTGTTGTAACATCAGGTTATAACAACACATATTAAATATCTGCTGCTTTGCTTTCCACACTTACAAACTATCACAAACTTAGTAAAATTACATTTAAAATACACATTTTAAAGTGGCATGTAAGTCCTCACAGACCTCATAGGATGAGGTAGGGGGCATTCTTTAGACGACAACGAGGAATTCTTTAAGGTATTTTCCAAGCTGCCAAAATGTCATTTTTAGTTGTGTTTTTAAAAAAGTTTTAGTTTTTTAATAATAGATTTAATTTTACAGTAATTTTATAAACATTAAATTTGTTATTTTTGTAGTAATTTTTAAATGTAATTTGCATATATAAAATTTGTGTGCACAATGGTTTCTCCATGCAGTGCATCCACTGTGGAGTACCTAGAACATATTTCTGTACATCATTCACTGTCAATATGGGAAACTGTTTCAGCTAAGACTTGAAATCATGATCAGAAAGCTCACAGACCAGCTTAATAAAGAAGAAAGGAAGAGAACAGAAAACCCAGAGAAAATAATAAACTGAATAGTATAATATTAAATTTAAATTAAACCCTAGTGCAGTTTTTTTCAACCTCTTGAAAATCCATTCTGTGAAACAAAGGTGGAAGTAGCAATTTGTGAGCACCAGACTGACTATAAAAATTTTATTCCAGCACCACTAACTACCTTTTATTTACATTTTCAGGGTGTAAAAAAGCATCTGTTATTTATGAATAAAAAAACTTTACTCCGTAAGGGGGATTCCTTTTCTCAGCATCCAGCAAATGCAAAGTACTTGCTTTATGTACATAAGATTGTATATATGCATAACACAGGTATGTGTGGCAACATCATGTCACTAAAACAGGAGACTGAACACGCAGGCTCCTGATGCCTCCTGACTCCCGCGCACCATGCCTGGGAATGCTTACAGCCTGCAGGGGATGCGCGGTCGAGGCCAAGACAGGGAATGTTTTCCGTCCACCAGAGAAGACTCACTGATCTTTCTGAAGCTCTGTAGATTCATGTGATTTATAAGACCCCACTTATCTTTTTCTCTTTTTATTTATTCAAAGGGGAAAGGTTGTTATAGCTGTGATTGTATAAGAATACAGGGAAGACAAGATAGGGAGAAGATCTTAGACTATTTAGAAAAATTAAAGAAAATAAACAAGCTTTGTCTACACAAAACAATGAGGACACAGAAGTCCTCATTGGCCTCTGAATATAGAATTTTGTTTATTTTTTCCATTTATACCAGCTATTCCAATAAAATGTATTACCCCACTTTCATATTTTTCTTGCCTTCTTTGTTTAGGTAACAGAATTCTTTCAGAGGAAGAAATCATGGCTTTAAATATACAAGCAACTAAGTTATTCACACACAAGTAAAAGCATGTGCATGATTTGACTGTATAACCTACTTTTCAAAACTGAGTTTGCAAAGAGACTTAGTCACCAAGTCTAACATAAAGTCCCTCCCTTATGTTGCATGTCCAATTCTTTGTTCTATGAAATACTAAAGGAGGTGTAATATAATATATTCAAGGTTTGCTTTAAACAGCTACTGAACACAATTGCTTTTCCAGCATACTTAAATGAAAGTATAGGTGAAAGCTGGTCCTGAGGATTACAGACCTCAGTTTGACCTTTTTATAGGACAGCAGATGGACAGGTTCTCAGTCAACGGGTACTAAACACCCTGACATATGCCCCTCACTGGCATAAAGGAACATAGTACGCCAAGTCACAACTGGGTCTTTAAGAAATTCTGATGGTCTTCATAAGCAGAGTATTTAACTGGAGCTCAGAAAGTCATTTTTTGGTTTGTTTGTTTGAAACATTTGGATTTTATTATTTCTAAAAAGGAATCAAAGAAAAGAGAAACAAAAGCAGGATAATTTTTTAGGTAAGAATGTAATTAAACAATGAGGAAATAAATAATTTCTCTCTCAAAAGACAGATAACCCCCAACTGTTCACTTCCAGTATCTGTCTACACTCTAATCCATGTGTCAGTTATTAAACTTAGATGAGAATTTTCTCTGATTTAACAGAAATAAACAAAAGTGACTGAATTCTAATTCAGCCTCATTGATTATTTTTACAAGTCTGCAGTGTAGAGTTTAGATATTACCTACCTTTCAGACTGAGATGGGGGAAAAAAGGAGTAAAGAATGTCAAAAGTTTAAATTATTCATAATAATTAAATCTTCCCTTACACTCCATATTCTGGTTAAAATCACAAGCAGTAATTCAAGTTTCTCATTTAAAATGAAAGTTTAAACAAGAGATTGACTCACCTTCTGCTGACAGCCCCTGTATGTTAATTCCTTTAGCAGCCAAGAAATTCAGGCATGCATCTATGTTTTCAATCTATTACAAGAACAAAAAAAAAGAGACAAAAAAGAATATGCATTTCAATAAATGTTTACTTTAATCTCCCAGCATGTTTTATTGCACTCAGTCTTTGTATCACATAAAAAGTCCCTTTGCTCATAACACAGAAACCATAACAATATGAAAATACCTAAGTTGCTAAGATCTTAAAATGATCAAATATTACGTTGATCAGGACTTTGTTATTTGCACTTGTATGAAGCAAGTTATTTAATATTCTAACCATGGAAGATGATCACTATATATCTTACTAAAGGGTCAATGATATTATGCCAGGATTTTTAACCTACAGTAAGTATAGCAAACATGAAACCGAAAATAAACGTGGAGGCCGCATTTGCTTGAGAAGACAGACTACCACTTGTTCTTAAGCTGACAGCTGGCAAAACTTCCAGCCACAAAAGCAGTCAAATATAAGAACTGTAACTGGAAACCCCGGCTGGAATCCAAAAAATGTTTACTCACAAAATTCTCTGGATGTCAGAAATGACAGACAACTGTGGTTTCTCGCCGTGGGGCAAATCTTGCCCTTCAGAGAGCTGGTACCACTGTGCTAAAGTGCATGGGATAAAATGGATCTTGGCCAGACAGGGCCTGCACCACATTTCTGAATGATAATGACAACCACCGCTATGTACAGGCTGGATTCAAATCCTACCTCACAAAGCCAACTCCAGAAATGGTGGAGGAGATCGGCATTTTTTCCCTATGTCTCAATATCCCAGTAGAGATTTAGGTGTAGCTTCATGCCTAGTTTCCCACCAAGCTACCACCAAAGCTTTGCTGTCGTATTCAGAAGCAGCAGTTGCCAGCCTCCCCAGACCAGAGCACTTCCCCACAGGAGCCGGAGCGCAGGCACCCCACGATCTCGCAAGCCACAAAACTCTAGGAAACATCCTGTGTTAACGTAAGCACACAGAAGTCCCTCTGCACCGTTAATACCCCTGAGCACTTTTTGCCTTTGCCATGGTAATCGGTAAGTGATAAAAAAGACTATCCATGTTTGAACATCTTGCAAACATTAATTTATTAATTCCCAAAACACTCCAATCAAACACTACTTCCATTTTATAGATGTAGACCCATCTCCACACCTGCTACCATGTAACTACGTTTCTTTCTTCCTGGCGTGGCGAGATCACAAAGGAACAGGAAAGATGCATTTCCTATGTCCGCTTCAGCTCCCGCCTACTCTCAAAAATACAGAAAGGAGGCTGCATGGAGTCCTGGAGGCCGAGCTGCCAGCTGCCAGCACCCGGCCCACACTGCCCACCCTCTCAGGGTGAGAAAAAAGGACGAGTGAGAGCTCTCAGACAATCTCCGGCACGGATTTCTCTCAAGTTAGTTTCATTTATTGCCAATAAAAATAATAATGAAAAAATATTCTCTTCTATAAGGCCAAAAAGTAATTAGGATTATATAACTGGGATTTCAATTATAAACATTGTGATATATTTCAAAACTCTTACCAATCTAACTATACCTTGAGAACAGATTCCCCAAAAGAGGTATATATCAATGAACAGACTCCCTATAATGTTCAGATCTTTTAGCTTGTAACAGGGTGCAGTCCAAAGGTTCCTTCATCCGCAGTGCATGATACTGTAGTCAACCTACATTGGTTTCCTTCCTCAGTGTTCAATAATCCTTTCAAGTTTTCAACACAGCTCTTTTATTGAGGTGATTAGTGACTTTGCTGGAAAGCCAAAGTTCACCTTTTCAAGAATAAACACCAAACAAAAGCACCAATCTCCTATCTGTTTCTACCACCTGTACTTACAGGTCTTCAATCTTTACTGTTCCAAGTAAATTTCCAGTATTCCACAACTCTGGGTAATTTTCTTCTTTCATTATTTATGTAGTATCACCTGTGATACTAAGAGTTATATGGCAGAATGATAGCAAAATGAGAAATTAATTCATTTTTAGGAAAAATAGAGCTCAGCAATGAAAAAGAAAGAAATTAGGGGAAATTCAGGAAGAAAATAAAATGCGGAGTGCAAGTCTATAGCTGAACTTATTAAAATCTGGAGTTGGCAGAAATTCAAAGTGCTTCTCATATGATAACTAACTGGTGTCCCACATGAAAATGATTTGTGATTGCCCTCCAGTTCCAGCGGAAAAGGCCTTACATTCCACTTGGCACTTTGTAGTCTCAGAAATCATGCTGATTATTTAAATAGAAGAGTCACCAGTGCAACATTTAATGAATTTCGCCTATCAAAGCACCAAGGAAGGATCCTGTCTCTAGCTTCTGCTGTATCAATACTAACCTAAGAAAGAGTTAATAATTATCAAATACTATGTTATGCAGAAAGATGCTCTTGCGCATAAAGTGATGGAGATAGCTAACTATCCTGAAATAGTARCATGGTAATAAGAACATTTAGATATATAAACATCTAGGATAGCAGCAAAGATTCTGGCTAGATCTCAGCTTAGCAAAGATCTAATGACCCTGCACTGTGGTGACTTCTGACACGAAGTGCAGCTGCCTCCTTGAAATTACATTATTCAGCAGCAAACTTTCATTGAGGCTCTGAGAGCCTTTTCTGGGCTGAGTCCACATATTGTTTAAGCCCTTTAAGCAGATGTGAAGAGACTGCAGATTTGCCAAAGGGGAGCGTATATTTTCTTTTTCACTGTGAGCTATGACTGTTTTTTGGCTGACAATTCTGATTTCTCATTTGCTCTGCCAGCAAGGCTTAACACAGTAGAAGCAAAGCAGGAAAGGTGGCAGTTTCATGTCTCTTATTTCCTTCCTAACCAAAATAGGGGAAAATTGTGTGAAAGGAGAAAAATGTAGTGACAGATATCTGCAGTGATTATCTTATTCAAGCACATTACAGAGTGTCCAAAACTGAGCAATTCCTTGTAACACTCCCACCCCAAAAGCATCAAAAAAATAACTGCAATTTTGAAACACTGCACATAAAGTGTTTGTGGTATAGTCAACTATCAAAGCACAGTATCAGTTTTACACCATGTAAGGCAGTTATTGTTCTGAAATATCGCTAAACTAAACGCCAGCCTGAGGACTGCTGCCTCTAAATCCCCCAGGGCCTGCCCACCTACAGGAACTCTTCCCTCTCCATCTCTGCCGTCGCCAGGGGAAACACTCCCACTGGGAAGGGTTATAAATAGGAAGCTGGGAAACTCAGGAAACCTACCCACAGTTTGGGATCAGAAGGGACTGACAATCCTCCGTCGGTGTTTTTAATTGACTTTTTAAAACAAAATAAAGGGTTATTTGGGGGTTTCCCCCCACACACTGTTTAAGCTCTGCTGTTCCATTCACTACACACAATAGTTTAAGAAAAAGAGTAGTTCAGACTGATAAAATGAAGTAGTTTCATCTTAATTCCTCAGTGATTATCTTTTCCTAAATTCAGTCAAGGCTCATGCTGTCACTTAAGAGTAAAAGTAAGCATTCTTTATCCAGACTTGTCATTTCTCTATGCTACGTAAGAAGAGAGCTTTCTTTTAATTACATGCTGGCATGACAAAATAAAAATCCACAGAATTAAATTTCTGGTCAGACATAAAGGGTTTACTTTCACAACTGCCGTTCTCATATGCACAGATGCAAAATCAATGTTTCAGTCAGCTAGCAGAAAGCTTCCTGTTAACAGGCATCTCTAGGTGGCATTTGTTGCCTGGCAAGATGGGAGCATCATGGCTAGAAATGTTGCACATGTTTCAAGCACCAGAACAGCCTGCTGAAGCAGTAGTTGCTTTTGTTACAGGAGTCTGACCACCAATCTCTTGCTGAAAAAGCAGGGTTAAGAGTTAGGGATCATCTATATCTCTTTTTATTCACTAAGTCCTTTATAAAGGTGGATAAGCAGCAGGATTCCTATCAGACCTACACACTCCTCATTCCTTCCTCACTTCGACACATATGGAACTTATGTAGATACAAATTTAACAATTTTATTGAATTCCTATATACTGATCAAAATACATTTATTTAATTCTCATTTCACTATTACTTTCCCAGGTATATCACTCAGTTACTCCTCTGCTCTCAAATGTACCTTGCAGTAATTATGTATTTCTGGCAACACTGGCACAATGACCACAGAAGATTCAGTTTCTATTCTTGTCCGTGTTCGAAAGAAAAGGCACTAGGAAACATGCCCTGGCCTGTACAAGCAGAGTAGGGCACATCAAAAACAAAACAAAACAAAAAAACCCCAAACATCCCCACTCCTCATCACATAAATAGAAACCCGTACATGGGCACTGATATATGTTGAATATTGACTATATTTGACAAATATTTGACAAATATATATATTTGACATTCAGCTCAGCCAAGACAAACAGAGCAGGGTAAATTATAAACACTGCTCTCCTTGTGACAGATCCAGATGTTGTTCTCAAAGAAAAATCAAAATTAAACTTCTCACTGTAGGTGCCTTCACTTAGAAACCATGGGAAGTTTCTGATTATTCTCATAATTACAAGAAACATCATTATTATGGTGCAAGATCTCTACTCCCAACTTTTACAGTGATTTTACAGCTGACTTTTTATGAGCTTACCCAGGAAAATTACTACTTATATTGAAACCAGTACTTTCCTTTTGACTTAAGATTCCATGTTCTGTCCAGTAGATTAGTTTCCAAACAAGAAAAATAAAGATTGATTTCATGTGACTTTTTAAAAAAATTTTTTTTACAAACTCTTATACACCATTACAGTAGACTTCACATATAATCCAGAAACCAGGAAGGAGCTTAACAAAAGCTGTTCTCAGCAAGCTGTTTCATAAAGCAAAATGTATTCTTTGTCTGTATTTTCAGCTCAAGGTTCTATGATTAACTTTTTTACTTCATAAAGTTTAGGAAGAGCCTTAAAATTTTAAACCATTACATTGGTAATCCTTATAATCCTGGGGTTCGAGGGGTTTTAAATTTTTTTTCCTCAAATTAGGTTTATTACTCATTTGCATTATTTCCTAAATGTATTTATATCACATATAAGAAATATCAAGGCAATATTACAAATTCTCTTTTCCTCGGAAGGATATAAGTACTAATTTAATTGCTTTGTTTAAAATACACCTTCATTAATATGTACCCTGATCAAAATATACTTTTTTTGAAGAAATAATATGTTGCTCCCAGTGTTCATATGCCACCCCTATTTGGATAAAAATGTCTCATAAATTTAATTTCAGGATATTGACAGAACTTAGTGGATATTTCAGAACTCAAATAATGGTCGTAACTCAGGGACACACGAAGCCTGGTTATAAGAGAGAAATCCACAGAAAGCTAAATATATTTTCACAGGTGCATTGTTTTCACATATATGTGAAAATTAGACCTTCTACATTACAGATGCATCACTTGGATACAATTTAACCTCTTTTTGGTTTTCAAGGGAAAGGGCAGTTTGGGCACTAACCTCTGGCTGGAGAACCAGCCTCAGTCCCCTCTCCAGCATCCCCTTCTCTGCTCTTGGGTAAAACCTTCGCTTCTCTGTGCCTCAGCTGCTCCTCTGGAAAGGATGGGACTAACGGTATTGCTCTATTTTACAATATGCTGTTAATATTCAAGATTTTAAAGAACTTTGATGCTAAGGTTGCAGGGGGACTCACATTAGCGTGGCTATCATAAATATCTATAAAAGCACAGAACACAGAGACCCATTACACACAATGCCCACCTGGCTCTTATTGTACATGCACAGTATTAAATCCCTGTAAATATTTAATTTTCTTTTTCCAAAAACATATCCGCAGCTGTACTCACAACATGCCAAATATAAATAGAAACGCGTGCAGTAAGCACCACCGAGAAAGCTCCGATTCATGGTGCCCAAATTTCTAATCACATCAAAGAGCACGTAAAGGGTTCTTGTATTCAGACTGCTTTCAGGCAAGCCCGTGCGATTCAGAAGTCCTGCCAAGCTAATCTGGGCTTTCCGCTTTAACTGCTAGCACGGGCTGCGCGTGGACCCCCTCTCGAAGGGCGGCTGCGCTGAGAGCCACCAGCACGGGCCGCGGGCCGGCCAGGGGGGCAATAGCGCCTCCACTCACAGCTTCGGCTCCTGGGGGGTTGGCGAGGGAAGAGGTTGCACGACACGACAACTTGGCAGCAGCTTCTACCCAGTGTATTTCTAAACAAGCAAGCAGCCACTGTTTAAGGAGGGAGAGGCGGATGTAAGGTCTCTAGAAATTTTCCTACTTTATTTTGAAATTCAGCTTTTCAAATGTTTTCATTTTTTCCATTCAAAAGAGAAATTTTCCTATGGGGAAAAACATAAAGGTTCGCTTCTCTGAAAAACACTCACAGAAATATTCAACATTTTCTGACCAGCTTTTCAGAATCAGGCCTTAGAGAAAGATATTCAAAAAGCTGAAGTGGATAATTTGTGCACCATTTGAAATCTTGAGACTGGTCCTAAATTACAATTTGTTAAACAATAACAACATGTTCAACTTTGGATAACATATATCAACAGAGTATCCTGCCACTGGAGAATCATTAATTTGGGATATAAATGAAACCATTTGCTGGTTTCAACAGACACTTAACTGGATGTTAGCACGTAACACACTAACTCTACATTACTGGCACTAAATCTCTGCTTCAGTATAACTAAAGATAGGAACAGCTCGACAGAAACCATGGCTGTGCTCAGTAAATAAGTAACGAGGGGTGCAACAAGTCCCATGAATGCTTCACTTCCACATTCCCTAGCTGCTCACGAGAGACCCTTTTCTATTTTGGGCTTCCAGACCGAAAGTTATGTTGCCAGTGTACTGTTGTGATTAAGTGTAAAATGTGACCTATGTCTAGGGAAGGGCAGTGTTCACTAGATTGACAAAACATCCTTGAATTGTATATAAAACGGTATTTTTGAAAGAGTATAGATGTCTGAAAGGAGAAGCTGACATTAAACTACTCATTACAGTAAGCAGCACCTCTTGAGTAGTGTTTGTATTTCCTCCAATACCAGCTTTAGTGATGAAAACCCTGTATATCAAATTTAACTTCAATTTGCAGCAGTAATTCAGAGTTTAATGAAACTCACATAGCAGAGAAACTACACATTTTATCACAAGTTTTACCTCAGAAGGAAGTTTTGTACCGAATATTGCTGTGCTCTATTTTGATTAATTATAATAATAAAACAATCAAGCAACGAAAGCTTTATTTTAAGTGATAGAAATATACTATAGTTTGGCCTGACAACGAATGCCGTTTTACATATAATATATATCCCAATATGCAGGCACAATAAAGGAAGTTAAAGACACATCATCCACAATTTCCCATTTTTCCCCATGTAAGCATAACATAGCAAGAAGCTGTGTTCGGAGTATATTACATAAAAGGTAAATTTATGTAAAAAATTTACATAAATAATAGCGATGGCAAAAGAAAGTTATTCATCCACTCTTTGGTAAATATCTAAATACGTAAGTGAAAGATATCTGCAAATACAGACAGAAGTCTCCACACACTTTTGTGGAATCACCCTGTTTCCTTTGTGCAACAGCTCTGTTTCATGTATTTAGTCCACACGGGGGCTACAAACTTAGGTATTCAAAAAGCAATACGGCAGCTTAAACGAACAATGAGATCAATGAACAAACAGAATCTAGTTATCTCTCTGTCGTGAAGCTCACATGTCCCAGTTTTCCTTAATAATTACTTTTAAAGGCATTTCCCTGTTGCTCTTTATTGACCCTTGTTCTTTCAGAGTCGGATGATGTTTAAGTTTCAGCACCACAGCATAGGGCAAAGAATCCGAGTACCGTACACCACGAGGGCCCAAGAGAGTGACAGACTGTGGCCACCGTGCCTCAGAAGGCACGACAGACGCCCACCAAACGGGCAGACCGCATGCGCATACTGCCTCATCTCCATGCCCGCAGGCAGCAGTTCTGGGACTCTTTCCCTCCTGAAATTAGACAAATGTCTATTAGCTTTAGGGATGCTTTATGGTACCTTATGGCAGTGGGATGTACATACTGGCCTCTCCCAGTCCTGTCAAGCTCTATTTATCATGTTATTTCCTATGTAGGATGATGGGGGGCAGGGGAGGGTTCTGTCTGTGGTTTTATTTAGACTGCAAACTCTGCAAAAGAGAGGTCCATTATCCTACAGCACCTGTCTCACTGATAATAATATATAAATGGTAAGCATAATAGCCTAATAACAGTCTGGATCCCTGGAAAAAATAGAGACAGCAAAATGAATCTTAACCAAGAGCAAAATTCATCATGAGAGATGGGAAGAAAGATATCTAAGTACACACAGCCTGGCAGATCATCTCTGTAGCAAATCTTTCTTTTCTAAATGACAACATGCAGAAGCTGAGCTTTGGATTTTATAACGGAGCAGAGGAAGGAAAGAGCATCTTATGAAATTTCCAGTAGAGGGCCAAGGCCTCAGTTATATGGGAAAATTTGTATTTTAGGCTCACACATGATCAGCAGAAACACAGAAAGTTTTAAAGAAAATGCAGTTCTAGACATTGCTAAATTCGCGATTAGGCCAAGTGTCTCCCCCCGCAGTTCAAGGAGCTATGCTGTGTCCGTCACTGTACAGTCTGGCATGGCTCCAGCTAACGTCTTCCCTTCAGGCTAACATTCAGCCATGAGGAAACATACCCCAGGCCACAGTCAAAAAATGCCCATTTGTTACTACAGTAACATTAAACAGATTAAAATGCTAAACCTACCCTGACAGTAAGATACAGGCTACCTAAGTAAAGTGGGGGGAAAGGCTTAACAGAAGACACAAAGTTCCCGTTACTATATTTCTCAGAACAACCTTGGAGAAGTTTTTTTTGAAAATACATGACTATTTTTAACCACCAGGATACATTTCCAAAAATCCTACACCAGGAATTTGCAGAGGAAAAAAATGCTTGTGATGCTTTTGATCTTTTCTGCGGAGCTATTTCCCTGAATTAGCAGCACATTCCTGGGCAACAGGATCCGTGACTTTGAGAAACGGGTGGCCTAACGGCCAGACTTCAGCCCCTGTCAGTCTGGGAGGGGTTGGAGGAACAGCCTCTGCAAATTTATTGCGGCCAGCCATGGCAACGTTTAGACAACACTGGATATATAAAAAAGACTGTGTTTAGAGGAGCAGATTTAAGCAGATGCCAATTCTCCAAGAACAAAGACAGAACAGGGACTAAGCAGAAGGCCTGGTGATACTGCTGGAGCCCAACTGCTATTTTTAACCCCCAAAACCAATTAATTCTCACACAATGAAATGTAGCTGCTCCTGAGACAAATGGGTTATAGCAGGGATAAATATGACTGTGAGTAATACGGGGCAATATGTTTAGCAGTAACCAGGAAACATCTGAAAACATGTCATAGTGATCCTTGAGTTAACTGAAGGACTCCACAGTGTGCCCAGGACAATCTTCCTGTGCTAGACGAACAGCAGTTCTGGTGCAGCTGGTGGGAAACTGAGAAGATAGAAATGGTAGTTTCTAAAATTGACAATAATTATTTCCATGAGAAAAATACAAGAAGCTAAGAATATTTTAACTCTATTTTTTACAGCAGTCATTTTTAGTTATTTGTACAAAAAGTAGCAGCTCACTCTCCTAGTGGATATTACACATACACAGTCAGCTCCTCGGTCGATGTAGACAGTTGCCTCTCACATTATTCCTGCCAGCCCTCATTTATGCCTATTCATCTATACTCTTTAAGTATGGGCCATATCACACCAGCATTCATGTTTATTTCAATTCATGGATATGTACTTTTAGTGATTTTTAACTGTGTGTGAAAAAGAACACGGTAATATGTATAACTATATACCATATACACAAATAATAATAAAGACTTTAACATCTGTCATAAAAAGGGTGAAGCCTTTTTATCTGCTCTTTTCTCCCCCCTCCCCCCCCCCCAAAAAAATAATGTAGCAGGGGGTGGAGGTGGCAAGGGTCACACTGAGGACAGAAGTGAACAACTAGCTTTAACACTTAATTAAAACTTCCTGTGCTGCTGACTTTAAAAACAGGGGCCCTGCCAGGCTGAAAAATTTTTATACAAACTGTTTTTTGACTTGGGTGCCCAGAATACACTACAGAACATCTCCAGAATACAAGAAATCAGTCAAATAATAAAATTTAAAAGTCCAGTTGCCATCACCGGAATAAGGCTTCCTTGCAAATGAAGTGAACATATAGAAATCAAGGGCCTTTGCCTTGACTTTTATAAAGTTCTTGGGAAGAAATGCAGGGTCTGGCCCACGCTGCTGTAAAAGATTCTTTACATTTGCAAGACAGATGAACAGTAACAGAAAAGACTGAACAGTATTATTTTACCAGTAAGGCTTGATACCTGCAAAGGCTTGAAAAACTCTCAGGTGAACCCACAAAAAAGATAAGTACCTCCTCTTTGTTCCATGATAGTTTCATCACACATTGATACTCATATACGTAAAGTGATCGCTCTTAAAAACAATAAAAAACAACCACAAACACCACATGAGAACCACAGTTATTTCCGACTCTATTTATAGGAGAGAACTGTGGTCTTGGTTGAGCCTATGTTCCTTCCTGTTTCTCCAATTTCTTGTCTTGGATGTCCCACAACTTCCCCAGGCTTAGCCTGGAAAGATGAGAGAGCGCCTGCTTTATCCACCTACAGATTTCCCCATCTTTTTCCCTTCATCATTGACCGGTTTGCTATCACTCCACTCCCCTTCTCCAACTTTGACACCTAGCATTTTAGTTCTCTTTAGAGTACTGCAAAACTTCAACTTTTTTATTTTCAACCTTGGAAAAAATCAACTTTCTTTTCTCTTTTCTCATACTTTTTCTTAAATATATCCAGATGCTCCTTATCTCTTTCCACTGCCACATTCAATATTTCTTGGCTTTGTGCTCAAAGTGGAAGAAAAACTCTACCCTTCCTACGTGACACACTGCTTTCTACTTCTTTCACCCTCTCTTACAGTCCCATCTTCAGTAGTGTATCAGCTGTCCTCTGTCTGCCAATATATCCCTTCATTACCAAATATCTCCCCTCTTCATCTTCAAGTCCATGCTTTAAAAATTAACTTTCTTTGCTCAGCTCTCTCTTCAGTCACTTCTATCCTAGCAGTTATGGTTCTTCTCTTTTCTTCACCTTTCTCTCCACATTAATGGCCAGATCTTTCTAAATGTCACATCCTTTGCATGTTTCTTTTATCACCTAATCTTCATTTTTATCTCATCTCTTACAATTTATCAGTTGTAACAGGTAGCACAGCAGTCAGTTGTGCTTGTGACCACATGAAGCCCAAGAGTCTCTAACAAGGCTTGGAGCTAGAGCAGGCAACTACAACAGGATCAGAGTATGAACTAGTCAAGGAAGGAACCTCTCTGTCTTTTTTCACACTCTTTGCAGGGCTAGGAAAACAGGACACATTAATATGCAACATAATAAAATGTTCAGATATCACACTGAGTTAAAAGGTTGCAAATAAAACTTTCTTTAAAAACTGTGACTGTTGTACATAACATACTTCCTACAGACAGAACAGGGCACTTAAGGATTGAGATTTCTACAGGCTGCCATTAAAGCCAGATTTGATATCTGCATATTACAATTCACTGAAGTACTCCACTTTTTTCAGTTACTTTATCGTTTTATGAATATAAGTGATACGACCCCCTTTGCAATAGGTTATATTCAGCACTCACTGAAATACACACATTAACAAGAAAAACCTACACTAGCTACAAGATAAGGTACTAAACTGTACCTCCTGTATAGTCCAGCTTCTGCAGGCTGATGAATGTAGAGCTCTAATACCATCCTCAGAAAAACAGGCAAACTGACTGTTAGAAAGAAAAGATTTTTTTTTTTCTTCAACCAAGCAGCATTAACTGAAAGATATCCCTATTCATGCTTGTTTACATCTGTCTTTTTCCAAAAATGGGTAGGAGAGGAAAGTGGTTTTGTTTTAACCTCCTTCTCCCACTTCTCAAGAAGTGAGCCAATATTTTCTTATGCTTCATTCTACAAAGCAAAATGCAATTGTGATGACAGTCTCCAAATTTTCTTGGCCACAGAACCTATACTCCATACTACTACATCCTCAGTTAACCACAGGATTTTCTGTGTGCCAGCTGGAACTAATCATCACAATTACAGGCTTTTGTTTAGAGAAATATCTGCATACAAAAGCATATAGGATTGGAAAAAAAAAAAACCTACAGTTCTTATGAAGAGGGAAGAAGATATAGAGCAGTCTATAATAGATTATATAAAAACCAGTCAACTCTGTTATCTGAAGCAAAGGAAGACCGGAATACTCCCAACAGCAGAGCAACCCAGACAACAAGAGTACAAGGCACAGGTTCTCACTGAAGTGACTTTTCATGGCGTCAGTGTGGGACTTGGTCATGTCACTTCTGGCACTGAGACCTGGTTGATAAGCCTCGATGGTCCCAAATGGTTCTGCAGTACTAAACTTGATTTGACAAGGCTTATTAGCACTGGCTCTGAGTCTGTTAGACCCAAGCTATCTCTAACGCTCAACTTGGCCTGGGCAAATCCACACCCTGGTCTACTCTGCAGCAATGGGCACAACAATGCAGAGAGACCTGATCTGGCTCTGCATTCAGCTCTCTAAGGTTTGATGAGCTTCACTGGCTTATGACTGTACCACATGGAAGCAACTATATTTGCTTCCACAAAGCCATAAGGGCCTTGGAAGATATATAGATTCACTTTGGGTTTTCAGGACGATACATCTGGCTGGACCAGAGCTGGCTCTACACAATTCTCTCTGTCCATGGCATGGTGAACCTACAAACTGGATAAACTGCCCAGACGAGAGAGTTGATGATAGAAGACTTCCCACCAAGCTGCATTGTATTTTTGTTTAATGAGCAAAGTTAAACATTCATTTAAGTTACCTTTTTTTTTAATATCTACTCAGCTGTAACATCCTATTTATAGAGAGTACAATATAGATATGCACATCTGTAACTGAACAATCAATTAAAAAAAATAAGACTACACACATTCGACCTGGTTCAACCATGTGTGTTCGAGCTGACTGGACACAAAGACCCTTGCCTCCTGCCACACCTCTGTAGTACAAGCACCAGACACAAACACCAGCTCCCACACCCTGGGGAGTGGTATATTAAGAGGAAAGTGCATCAAAATGCAAAGGATGGAGACTGCCAAATCTAAATGAACAGTGCAACTTACATCCTTCTCCTGGAATGCAGGAAACTTGAAGAAGAGCTGTCTCCTCAAACGCTACACGCACCTCAGTGCACACTACCTTTGTGAAGATTCTTAAGTTCTTGTCTCAGCATTCTCTGCTGAGGTAACAAAAAGCTCCAAAAGCCTGTGCACTTGAGCAAAGCAAGCCATAAGCATAACCCTTATGTTTCTTGTGGTGAGAACACCACCGAGGATGGCCTGCCTTTGACTGATGTACTAAGTCTCATGAGTAGGGTGACATAGAACAGCCAGTTTTACTCACCCTACCCTCCTGAATGAGCAACCAGAATAAACTTAAAACCTTGGAGGAGGGAGTGCGAAGCAAAGACTTCCTTCCAACACTTCACAATTCCTGATGTAGCACATGCCCTCTGATGCTTTTATAACCGGATCTGATTCTATAAACAACCTACAGTGTGGCATCTGACTGTATAAAACAGAACAGCTCTGTTCCTTCCTGAAGAATCATGACTTACACTGAATTTTTAGCTACAATATTAGGGAATTTGTCCAGTCCTGAATGAAATTCAGTTCTTAGGACACATTTGTGGAACATTAAATTATAGTAATTGTCAACATTTCCTCAATTATTTATACTCTAGACAGCTGCTGTGGCTACAGCAAGAATAGCAACCAATCTTTTCAAAGCAGTAAGAAGTAGCAACGGTAAATCTGCTTAGATGGCTTTCTTTTTAAGGAGTGTTTGCTCCATGGGTCTAAGGGAGACTGATAACTTCCAAGAAGAAACAAAAAGCCAAAACAGAACAGCAGAACACAGTGCTGTTTCTGACTTAAGATGGCAAACTCTCATCAAATCTGTAATCCTTTATTTAACTACATCAGTAGCCATATCGAAGTTATAGACCTGGAGGTGGGCGCAGCTGGGAGAAGCTGTAAAAATGAAAAACACCAGAATAGCTTCACATACAGAAAAGATATTAAAATATCCCAAATTGAGCATTTGGAATGCAAAGGGGAGATTCTAGAATTTATACTGTAAAATTAGTTTTGTCTCAGGATAAAAAAGGAAATAGCCTTCATTTGAAATGCCATAAATTTTTAAAACTCCTCAGTTTCTTACTGCTTACGTTCTCAGTAAAGTTCTGTCTATAGTTTTATCTTCACCAATACTCATAGCAGACATACTCTTGATGTATGGTATGCTTTTATTTCTACAACACTAATTTTTGGTTCTTCAGTTTCAAATATTACATACCAGAAAGATACAAAATAACTTATTTTTCAAATTAAATCAATCAAAAAGAAGATACATATTTAAAACAGATCTTGAAGTCTGCAATTTGAAATTTTGTTCTTTATTTAGTGAGTTTTGACCATTTATCTTCTTTCTTTTCACAAAATAAAGGAATCTTAATACACTTAAAATATATATCTAATTCTGCTTTTGTGATACTGTTGTCTGGATAAAAGAACAACATTTCAGTTTTATATACTCTTGTTTAACTACGTGATATTTCAGAAATACAAAATATCAAAGTAAGAATAGGTGCCATTGTAAATATGTAATTAAATGACAAGGCCTAATTCAACTCCTGTGGAGTACAATGGGGCAAGAACTGTAGTGTTCTCCTTCAAATTATACCTTTGCCTTCACTAGTGTGAGAAACTACACTGAAAATTGTTTTTAAGAGTCTCACTTAGACATTTAAATCACATATACTAAATATTCAACCACACACACACAAACAATAGACCACTTTACTACTCACCATTTGAGATCTATTTTTTGGGCAGCCATTGATGTCTTCAATCTTTTCATTTGCTGAAAAGCAAATATAAAAAGTAAAGCAAAAACCAATTATTTCCAGAGCACTTGCTGCTAGCTAAATAAAGGTGTTTAAGATTGTGGTTGTCCAATGAAAGCGAATATGTGAAACACTGAGACCCATCAAGAAAAGCAGCTGGACTTTTCTAGTGGGTCATGCCTCCAGAGACAGCTGGAGCCAGAAAACAACTGGTCTGACAACATCTTGTGGGGTGACAAAAAAGATTTAAACTCTGGAAACTGCATCACTGCTGAGCAGGAAAGCATACACTACATATGCATAGATGTCTGCATGTCAAGTTGATTTGTCTGTAGAGTGAATACAGATTTTAAAGCGAGGCAGGAAAACTGTGAACAATTCTAATTTAAGCACAAACTGTGAGACTTCTTTTCAAGTTTCATATCCATGGCTCACCTGTAATACAACTTGCAAAAAAATACAGGGTTTCAATCTTTAAAGTCCCAAGTGAAATTAGTAAATCGTTGAGGTGGTTAAATGTGTGCCTTAGAGCCTGAATTTGCTTAGTTTCCCCTTTCAGTACTGGACCCTGAAATAACTTTTGTGTGCTAGACTGAACAAACAGTTACAATCAAATTTATTTTGTGCAGTTTTTTCACTATAATAAAGGTATCCCCTTTGATCAGTTGAATAGATTTGCATCCTGTCGATTCTTTTATCATAAGACATATTTTCTACCTGTCACACATTCTCCGGGCAACAATCAGAACTCCATCTAATTTTCTGTCATCCTTCAGTTAGGAATATCAGATTTGGCACAGTATTCCAATAGCAGTCATAATGTCAAATACAGAATTAATATAACTTCTTTACTCCTGCCTGGTATTCCCCTCTTTATATATCAAGGTGTCACAGTACTACTTACGCCACAGTAATGCATTAGGAATTGATGTTAATCTGAAAAAGACACTGCAGATCAATCAGCTGCACTGTTCCCTGGAATAATCTATCAGACTCCATACACAAAAAGCATGCATTTGATCCTAGAAGTGTGATTTGGTCACACAGAAATGTAAATGATTTCTTATATGTTTTCAAATCCTGTGCCTCCAGAGTTTATTAGTCACTGTCTCTCAGTTTTGCATCATGCGATATCTTTATTTATATATTAAATCTGTAGTAATCTCAAAAACTGATACCGTATTAGTTTGATAAGATCTTATTGCCATAAATTTGCACTGGTCATAATTAAAATTTGAAAGAAGACTAATGAAGTTCTGAATGAGCTCTTCTCTCGTTTGTGTCAGATGTGTAGAGACATCCCTATTAAGCCAGGTCATTCTGTTTATCTTTCTTAAAAATTAGTAGCTTTTCTTTCCCTAGTCCTCTAGAACTCCCAAAATGTTATACAGTGAATTTAAAATAATGTTAGCAAACCATAAAGCTTCTTACCGAGCTCTTTTTAAGCTCTCATACACAAACTACCTGGAGTTGTCTATTTAAAGACGTCTACACTGCTTAACTTCTTTCCACGTTTCTGCTGCAATATGGCATTTGACTTTTTCCTTATTTTTAGTATGCAAACACAGAACAGAAATATTTACTCAACTATTCTACATATTTTGGGTATTGCTATGCATTCACAAACCTAATGGAACAAGTTTGGTTCCAGAGTTGTACCAAAGGTTAAGACTGAGGGGTGAACTGATAGTTTCTCTCATCCTCTTTCCTAAGCCAGACAGAAAAAACAAGACGAACTCTGTACTTTTATTACAGACACTGTGCTTTCATTGACAGGATCAGAATCAAAGCACGGAAAGTGGTACCCAACATATTTGGGTTTTATTTTGGTAGAAGGCATATTGTGAAACTGCAAGCCAAAAATATATGAAAGCACAAGTGAAAAGGAATCTCTAGCATTAAAACTTGCAGAGTTTTCTTTAAATCTACTTGCCAGTCAATAAAAGAACAATACAGGAATACAACGCTAGGGAGTACTGCTAGGCTTGATTCCAAAAGTCTGGCTTGAAATATAACCCTTTAAACTTCTCCTGCCAAGGTGACAGGACAATTTTCATGTTTGCACATGAAAACTATACTGAGATAAGTCACAAAATGAATTTGAAGTTAAATAGTTATCTGGAATAATCACACAAATGACCTTTAAAATTAGACCAAGGATCTACTACTGCTTAAGTCAATACAATTAATTTCAATCAGAAGAGAAGCAGATCCAGAATATTTAGACATATATGTAACATCGTCTGTCTTCGCAAATCCAAAGCATCTATGCTAAACAGTGCACCTACCACCTGCCATAAGGCTGTACTGCTTGACAAACAAAACACTGACTTGTGCATTTTACTCTTTATGGGAACTACTTTTAGCTAGCTGAACAAAGAAAGATTTAACACTAACTCAATATCTGTATCCTTATTTATAATGCAACACCTTTTGTAGCTGGTCTGATTTTGATTGTATCAGATCAACTAAAATAGTCCACAAAATATTCTAGGCATCTAGGCAACAGAAAAAATCCTACTGGACTGGGGTACAATTTAATTTAGCATCAATTTTGAGTTTTGAATATTGAAGAATCTAACATGGAACAGACTGACAATTTGATATTACAAATTTAAGATGATGCACAGACCCAGTATATCTAAATTTATTAATTTAAATACAACTACTATGTTTCTATGGGATTACTAAGGCATATATTCCTTATGTGTTCTTTTTATTCTCATAAATTTTGAGCTGAAATACACCAGAATGCTATGAATACATTTTTAATTGACCTGCAAAGAGAATAAACTGTCATCACATAACACTTCTATACTATCTAGCGGTTTTAAGGCCTGAAAGGTAGATACTCTGTATCAAACGCAGTGATATTTGGTTTCACATCTTTTTAGATTTGCTCTCTGTTTGGATGCTAGGGCATAAGAACTACCTAGCTATTATTATTTCCTTTCCCTCAATACACATCTATTTCACTTAAGAAAGGTAAGCAGAAAGGACTATAATCATTATATCTGTATCATTATTAACCATACTTAGTCTTCATTAAAAAACACATCTTTATTTTTCATTTTATCCATCAGTTCCGGAATTGAAATAGCAAGATTTCATGTCTGCTATGTGAATTTCAGATGAACTCACATAAAATTGTATCACTAATAATTAAACTAGAACCAATTCTGGTGACTCTGAATAATCTCTAGACACTCCACCCATGACAAAAAGGAGCAAGTGTCTTCATAGCTGCTTTCACACACAACAGAAAGCACAGCATAAAAAAGAAAAATCTCTTGCACTGCATTTAGAAGCTTCTTTAGCGTGCAGTCTTGTTCATCAGAAAAAAGTTGGTATTTTCTAGGCTACAGTTAAAGCAGCTTCTACGTGTGAAAGTTATCACCACTTCTCTGTCAATGAGATGCAGCATGCCTAAGGCACATCAGATACAAATGACTTTCTCTCTCTGCTAATTTAGAGAATTAGAATGAGTATGTTTAAATATGAACCTTATTTCACATGGAAAATATCATCTGAAAAGGAAATCCTTTACTTTAAACTTTAACTTTTGAAAGTTGTGCCTTGCAGACCTAATTCAAAATCTTATCAATAAGGCAGCTCTGAGATGGCTATGAAAATAGAGTAAACAATAACTTTGAGTATCAAAGAGAGTATTTTGAATTTTATATGTGTTTTCTCAAGTCAATACGCAAACAACTATATTTAAATACTTGATACAACCAATTTCACATATTTTGATGATGGTATTCTTACACCTGTTCCCACACAAAGGTTCTATACAACACTGTTAACACAGGGTAGCTGGGTGTATGTATGAAAGGAATAAGCACCTAACTGTTCTTGGGTTTTGAAAAAATTTCTCTACTAAATATGCATTAGTAAATACATACAGGATGAAATGTTGTTCATAGTGAATACCTGTCAATACACAATTAATTCATGACCTATTTTTATATGCCTGTAGCTACATGACTAGCCCATAGAAAACTATTAGGATATACTGTTGCTCTAAAACACGCAAAGAGGAAAACTTGTTTGATGTATGCCAGTATAGCTCCAAGGGAGTCCATGGAACTAGACCTCTTGATTTCATCCAAGCATGTGGCTTACCGATTTGTACCTTAAATCAAGGAACAAGCTTTTTTACAGCATCTCAAGCACCTATAAATATGCATGCACTGATGTCTTGTTACTTCATTGCTGTCTTCTTAATTTGCATCTCAAATCTGTCAGTTTTGCTTCTAACAATAGTCATCCTAATTCCTATTAGCAGGCTTTCTGCTTCCATCAATCTCCACTGGCCCATGCATGTGTTTCGTGGCATCCCAAGTACCAGATGGATGATCCTCTGAAGGAACTAATGAAGGATCCAGGCCCAAGGGGAAGGGAGAATATGTAGCTTTGCACGGGGCCAATGTTGCAAATTGTTTAGCACCTCCATTATCTACTAATATTAGTGCAAACTGAGGGAAGTCAAGACCTGCAGGACTGAGCCTATGTCAGAGAGACATGTCCTAATGATAAATGATCTTCCTCTTTTGAAAACTCATTATGAAAGATTCCATTTCTTTCACATAAAAATCATATCCCTTACCCTCTTCAAGCTATATATAGAGATTTTTCAAATCCAGCTGGAGTAGGAGGTCATAGCAGGAACATAGCAGGCCACTGTCACTGTGAATTATGCCCAGACCAACCCAAAAAGGGGTAAGAAACAGAGACAGTGAAGGCTAAAAGCAGCCTAGCAGAAAAAAACCTCATCAGCTGCTTTTTAACATTCAGCTACGCAGAATGATATTGCTGTGTCAGGAGATCTTATCAGCAACACCAAATATTTTTTTGCCATCCTTTAAGACAAGGCTTTATCAAATTAATTAACAAAGTCTCTGAGGGAAAATTATCTACATAATTCCATGCAGTTTATTGTGTTTTTTTCTTGATGTTTATGTAGAAGATAAAGAAGGTGCGTCTCTAAGTGAGTTGGTGGATACATGGTACAAAAAAAGAAAGTCACTCACCTACAACCTGGATTATTTCAGCTAATAAGACGCCATCAGTTACATCTTGCTGTAGATCCTTTATTAACCTCTTGTGGCCAGATTTTGCTAGGTAGTGATTAGCCCAGTCAGTATAAATCTATTAGGAGGAAGATGAACAAACAAAAAGAAATTGTTAATAATATCGACCTTAAAAATCAGAGTTCTAATCTTTGCTTACATCAGCCTCGCAGACACTGAGAAAAGAGGACTGCTTTTTAGCTGCTTGAAACAAGTCGGCACCATTAAAATTCAAGGCATTGTGCAGATCGAGTATTCAGCTTACTATAGAATGGGTTTTCCTATTCAAAAATCTGACATCAAAGCTCATAGAAGACTATAGTAAACTTCTAAAAATGTTACAGCTTGAATGGATCATCAGACATTGAACCAAATGTTCTGCATCAGTAACATGTTTGTGGAATAGATTTCAATTTTTATCTAAGTATTTTTCGCATTTTCCCTTTGACATTCCTTTCTTATGTCTGCTATTGAGAAACTTTAAAGATGCTTTTCCAAGAATTGCCTCTGTACATATTAGGCACACAGTAATTTCATTTTGAGGAAACTCCATTGCAATATTACCTAACAAGCCCTCAAAGGTCTTGAAGTCGACCAACACTAGTAAGTTCTATCTCGTAGGTTCCAATAGGTCTATTAAACTAATTTTAGTCTGCCTCGCAAACTTTAATTGTTGGGATTTATTTTAAAATGTATCATCTGAAAACAAAGCCAACAAAACAGCCAAGTCAAAACATTGCTTTAATTTGAATTAGTAAGTGCTGCTCACCATGTGTTAGCCCAAGACTTATCCAAGATCACTAGACAACTTATAAAAGAATCTTTTCATGCTAGGTTATCAAAAAGAAGAAAGAAAAAAAGACTTAGTTAGGAATTTCTCATTACGAATTAAACAATAATTTTTGTTCTTTGCATAGGACAAAAATTAAGGGAAGATTTGTTTCCATGATCTACTTATACTCCAAAGAAATAAAGTAAAAAACAACTAACTGCCTGTTTTTTTTACCTTTGACATACACAGAAAATATTAAGGTTGAGCCCTACTCTCTCTATCCTATTAGAAACGCAGCCCCCGCAATTCAGTCGGGCAGCACGGCAGCGTGTATACAATGTGCTTTTCAGAGCCATTGCCAACCCTCTCCAAAGGCCTTACAAACCACCATGTACTGCTTTTATCAAACTTTTTATTTAAAACACTATTCCAGTGACCAAGGCCTCACACAAGTTTGTGAAGCCCTGATCTAGAAGCAAAGGTCTTCCCAGCAGTACTCAACACATATTCCCCCCACAGTTTAGGCCACAAATCTTGTTGCTAACACGGCTCGCACGTGGTTCTCCAGTGTTGCACGAGGGTGGTTTGGAGGCGCCCCGAAGCCCCGSGAAAGCTGCCCCGGGGTGGCAAAGGCTGCACTTCCCCAGCAACTACATCTGCCGTTGCAGCTACTGATGGTTAGAAAGGAGAGTGGCCTAGGCAGCCAGCTGGCCGTAACGTCCAGCCCTATGGACACCGGGCCAACCAGCTTCCTGTTCAGAGTCTTAAGGAATATACATATACATATATAAAGATATAAATTACAACTACTAAAATAGGATTCTGTCTGCTGCCACTGCAGGCAAAATAAGACTGAAGCAAACAGGGTTTTAGAGCCATTCCCCCCGTCCTGAGCTAAGCGTCCCCAGCAGCCCTTTGTATAGCAACACAAATCCCTGAAATTACTGACTAAAATCCCCGAGCATAGCCAGGGCTACTAATTTCAGAAGTGTCTTCAATATCATATTGAAAATACAAGGCTTATGTCCCTCTCATTCATGAGAGTCAAAAGTCAGCTCTCAAGTCTAAGAGTCAAGTACTTGCCAGAGGGCCTGAGGAAGCTGAAAATAATACAAGGAGCATCTGTAACTTAGTGCTCCTCTTGCACTTGCTAATTCAGTGTTAATACAAAAAAAAAAAAAAAAAAAAAAAAACTCCACAAGAATAAATATTTTTACCAGAGCTATTTTGGTTATAAAATCTTTTCTTTTAATTGCAAACACCACCTTCTATTCTCACATATAAAATCTGTAAAACAATAATGTTAACAGCATTGAACAAATCACTCGAAATCTGAAATGTATGTCCTTATTTTGCCCCATTTATCCTCTGCTTCCACCTTTAAATGAGTAGGATGTGCATTTCCTATGGCAACAGTGTCAGAGACTTGAAAAGGAAAATAGGTTGGAACACCTCGTAAAAAAACAGCTCAATGAAACAAACCCCTGTCAAAAACCTTCGCACAAACCAGACATTGTGTTCCTTAGCTCTTTTAACAAGAAAACATTTTCCATAACAGGAAGATATTTTTAAAAGTCTAACAGCTTTAAAAAGCTAGGATTGACTTTACCTATTTTTCTGCCACACAATTCTGGCTTGCTTATTTATAAGCAGAAACGTATCAGGAAACAGGTTTAAAAGTCCTGAGCTTTACTTCCCAAGTGCAGTGGTCCACCCACATACTGCCTCCACCATGACTGCAGTTCAGCCCACAAACAACTCAGCACAGCACAATAACTGAGTTTCTTGTAATGGGAAGGCTGTGATGACTGTCACAGTTTCGCAGAAGGACTTTAAACCAGCATAAAATCACGTTTTGATGCACCAGATGAAGCCTGGATCATTTCCATGATCCGGTTCATCATCCAAGCATCAGGTCAGCCCGAGAGCTAAGACAAGGCAGGAATGGGAAGGAGCAGAGAGGGCAAAAGCAGTCCCCTCCTGGTAGATCCTGAAACTACAGCAGGACCTTGAGAGCCTCTCAAGAGAAACCTTTAGACTAAATACTACATGAAAACACAAGTTTGGCATTGCAAAATTGCTATTTCACATTTGTTTCCTACTGCATCAACTCCTGCTGCATTCAGGACCACTAGACTTCCTAGTCATGCACTGTAAATAAACAGATCTGCATCAAAGAAAAGCCTAACTCCAGTATCAAATTCTCCTGCTAAAGGAGACAGCTTGAAACATCCCAAATACTGGCTGTCTGAGTCAAAGTCACTAATACAATAAAGAAATTTCCACTGTTGGCAAACCACCCTGTAACTGCAATTCTGTACACTGAACTCCATTTCTATGTTTGGTATCAGAATTGCAAGCAGAGCTTTTATGCCTGTCATATAATATTTCTTTAAATAATAATAATACACACCACTACAAAGAAAATATCTGTTTAGGAGGTATTTAAAGGAATGGAATACTATTTCATTCAGCTAGTTGATTAATAACCCCTCTTGCAAGAAAATACAGATCTACTTCATAAATCTTTCTCTTTTAAACTTTACTACACCAAAGCACATTGCAATATGCAAAACACATGTGCAGATGAGATTTATTTTTTAATTGACTGGACTACACATTGGCAAGCTTTGAAGCATTCTTATGGATGCAGTATTACCAAGGCCACTGCTCGTTTTTAGTAACTCTTCATAGTCACTGCTCATTTTTATGGCATATATTAAGGTAATTATGGAAACCTTCCAGGATGCTTTCAAAAACTGTTTGTTGCAAGTCTTTGTAATGTATTACACAAATATGATTCCTAATGTTTCTTTTCCTTTTCCACACAAACAAGTGAAAAAAAGTACAATGGTTGCTATTTCCAGACACATGAAAAATGAAGCACATAATGTTTTCAAATGCTCAAAAACAGGCAAATAATTGGGAAAACAATAATAAAAGAACTAGGAAAACACTGCTGAGAAACTTTCCATTCATATATGCCTACCTTGGCACATCAATTTTTTCAGATATGTTCCCTTCTTGAGTGTTCCTGGATATTTTCAGCAAACAGATTACAAAGTCACTTGTTTTAATACTCACATGAAAATAACCTGAACAGTCATTAATTAAAGAATATAAAATTTTGCAATATGAAGTATATGACCAATTACAGTCAATCAGTGAAATGCATACAGCAAATGTAAAATAAAAGGGAGTGGACATAAGCAATACACATAATAATTTGTTGCAAATTCTAAAAACTTGGACTGCATAAATCTGAAGAAAGCCATAATTTTTCTATTATCTTTCTGGAAAAAAAACAGTCTAAATTTATGAGACAGCTGATGTGTGGTAAATTATACTTTCAATCCAAAGTGGTAGCCTCAGAATATTGATATACATAAAAAGATGCACAACCTTGAAAGAAACAACAAACTTTCAGGAGTTCAGATACTGTTCTATTACATATATTAGCACAAATTTTAAAAGCTTTTCAGTAATTTTACACAGTATAAAAATCACTGAATCACTGAATCACAGTATAGAAATCACTGAATCACTAAAATAATGAATCACTTCATTATTTTAGTTAACAAAATCAAGCAAAAAACATTATTTGAGCATTATCACCATGGCAGGTGAGATCACTCAGTTTAACTGAGATCAGTCAGTTTAGTATTTAACTGGGGTCTAAGTTCTGGCTTTTGTTATAGGCAGACTCAGCTGTTTAGTAGCTTTTTTTACCCCATAGTCTGTGATCTTAGGAATCCAATTATCTGGAAACAAATTAAAAACAAATGTGAAAGACATTTTTTCTTCTCTCCTTTTTTCTTTCAGTCCATCAGGTTTGAATTAAGAGTGTTACAGGCAAACACCGATTCCATCAGCTTTGAATTAAGAGCATTGCAGGTAAATATTGATTTTGGAAATATTCTGTGCATTATGAGTCATAGCTAAAACACTATTGCATGAATTGAGCAAGGTTTTGAGAAGAAAAAAATTCTAAAGCTTTTAAAAAGTTTTCTGTAAAGAAAAAGGACCGAAGACCAGTACATCTTCAATCAGTAAGACTACAGCATTTTGAAATTTGATGGGTTTTTATTTTTCCTTTCCTTAACACTAAACTCACATGTTTCAAAAAGTTTCAGAAGAGAGAGAGAGGCCTCAGAGGAAGAGAAATCTTGATCTCCAGCTGGGAGACTTTTGGACTTTGCTGTCACTTCAAGCCTTGAGTAACATTTCCACCTGTACTAAGAGACCTTGTGTATCACATCCAGGATATACCTCAGAAAAATTCATGTCATATTTGAATATTGAAGCAGAAGAAAGGTGCCGTTCACAGAATAGGTTGTTTCTTTGTAGTACCTCAGCTCCACTACCGTGCATGACAGCTCTGAGACCAGCGATGAAATCATGGCTGAAATTTTGCACCTTGAGCACCTTCATGTGCTGCCCCAGCTAGCAAACGGGACCTCACGGTTTCATCCTTAGGTTACTGGTTATGTTTGTTTATAGACTTTATCCTGGTTTTAGTAAGTAAAATCATTTTTCAACATAGGAGAAGATCATCCTTTACATTGCCATCGTCAGGGTGCAATGTCTGAAGTTAGACTTTATTCCTAGCCTCACTTGGAATTTCCTGTTTTAAGGAAAGGATTTATATTGCTCCTGTTTTTTGTTTTTTTTTAATCCTTCTGAATATCGATTTGTATAGCAATGACAGAGGAAAGGCAGCAACAAAGCACTCCTAAAGGGACCGCACAGTTACCATGAAGCACTCGTACAGTGCTGGGGAACATACTGGCCAGTAAAAAGCAAATATCCTGGAGATTCTGACCACTTAAAAGTAATACACACAGTCTTTTTAAGTTTGGAAGAATCAACCAAAAACCAAAGGGGAAAAAAAGTAGTCTAAAGCTGGTATCACAAACCAGTTTTCCATTCTACAGATACCATTTTGGAGGCCACAGGTTGATATCTGGGTGCTCAGACATGCTGACAGGCAAGTTCTAATTGATCTGCTGGTGAAAATGGTCAAACACATTAATCTGTAGGACTATTCTTTCCTGTTTCCATAACTGGTCAAAACCAGGAAACAGAAGGTTTATGAATAAAGTCACGCAAACAGGGAATCCAAGAAGACACCTCAGAGATCATGATGGAGACAAATTATATCCACACAGCTGCAATTAGATTTAGGTACTAGCTACTAACATTTACTCCAGGGTCTCCTTTAAATAAGATTTAGGCCTAAATGGGAACACAAAAATTACCCAGTGTTTTCTGCCTTCATAGTGGTATTTTAAAATGTGTTCATTATGATAAGCAAAAGGTTCTCACAAAGGAATTGATCTCCTCTAAATAAGATAAAAACAAAAAAAACAAAAACAAACCTATGCATGTGTGAACACCTCACTTTCCACCAATTTTCACCAACAACTTTAATTAGAATAGATGCCCAAGTGCATTTTCAAACCTTTCACTCCCTTCGGCCACCATGGCAGCTCCTAACTAATCAGCTATTTGCTGCCTCTCGTTGTTTTCTGTTGATAATTACCATGAATCAGGCTCTCGCGAGGTGGTGAACAGCTGAACACTGCCTTTCTGACAGCGCGCACCATAACTAGAGCAGAGTGGGGCTCTCTTCATTACTGAATAGCAGGGTTAGTTACACCGGAGAACGCCCCAAGAGCACGCATTGCAAGGCCATGCCCACGTTACTGCTGACCAAACCCCGCTGCCTACTGAAGTCCACAAAAACACTAAAAATAGACACAATGTATCAAGATGATCCCAATGGCAGTGCTGCAGTTGTTGCAATGCCATATGGAAAAAAGGAAAAAGCAGCCCATCAAATGCTCAGGGAATATGCTGCACAGTGTCATGGAGGTTACCACACACAGTGCCATGAAATGGCTATTTCTGACTGCTAACATTAATTGCAGGCTCATGCCGATCCTTGCTGCGCTCCAATACAATGATCATATCTCCAACGCCACAAAGCAAAGCCCAGAGGTAACGAAGCTAAAGGCAACCATTTGGCGGAAACACGAGTCCATCAGAAGCATTGCCGGCTTCAAGCGAGCACCCTGACTATTAACAGCTATTTTGAAGCCGCATAGAGCTTACAGCCCTGACAAAATTGTGGCTGATATCTTGCTGAGTTATTGACAAAATGACAACCAAAAAGCATGTGGCAGAAAAAACAGAAAGTTTAATAGCATTTGTTACAGCCTTTTCATTGAATAGTTCTTACAATTTGTGGCCATTCTTTCCCCCAAGTTCTCCTTAAATCCTGTAGGAAGTCTGTATCCATGTATTTGTATCACGACACAAATGCCGCTGAAAGGCCAGCACTGGCTCTTCTAGAATGAGCAAAGCCTTGCACATCCAAAAGACCGCTTTTTTGTTTTGTTTTGTTTTCTTAAGGCAGTCAGCCCTGGACTAGATCTGTGCCCCCTCAGCTGCAGAGATGCTGGAAGCACCATGGAAGTGGTGACTGGAGCCTGAGGACTTGCTTGCTCCATCAGTCCTGAGAGCACCTTGTCACCAAGAGCTAGCAAAAGGGACGAAACGGCCAGAAACTCCAAGTCTGAGGAGATGGCTGGCCAGATACCAGGGGTGCGTCCCTTCTGAGAAGCACATGAGAAGGTAAAATAACCTTCCTGAAAGGAATGCATATGTCTGAAATCCCCTAGAAATATTTGGAACAACTTGATATGAGTGTATATAACGTAATAGTAGTAAAATATCATCATTTAACTTAAACCTTGTAACTCTCCAACTATCATCAGCTTTTGGGAATGAAACTGTAACAAACTGAGGTCTTTATTCCTGCTTCGCTGAGGAGACAGGGGCAATTCTACCTCTTTTATTAAGTGGAACTAATCTAAGTGATTTATTTTACTCACATGCGGAAGTGTTTGTTGGGACAGCTTTAAATTATTAATCATTTGGTGGGAGATATTCCAACGAATATTACATCCTATTGGACACTTACATGTATTAACTACCCTTTGAAAGGTAAATAGAGAAGTGGGTAATTTAAACAAACACCACTGGGGCTATTTATTTCTCTCTCTTTAAAGCCTTATTCCCAACTGGGGAGAGCTATTCTCATGCATATGACTACTATTCAAAAGCAATGGGCTGACTCACAGCACATACAGTCAAGCATGTGTGTAAAATTTAGCATGCCTGCAAGTCCTTCCAGCAATACAGCTTTAGACTGTCAACACTTCAGGGCATGCACTGCTTTGTCTTTGAGTCTGTGTAAAGTAAATCTTTTGTGAATCCTAAACAAGTAATATATTTTAAATTGCCTTACTTGTATGTTTTTTACTCTTTCCCTACTGAGAATTTTACTACACCCAAAATAAAAAGGAGAAAACAGACATTTATTTTTCTACAACGATTACGGAGTTTCTGAACCTCATTACTGAGCAAAACTGCCTATACAGAAGTTTAAGTGTTTCATAAGAAAGCAACATTTTCCTACGCAGCACCCTAGCGAGGATGTGAAGTAAGGCTGACAGTTGTGCTGCTAACTGCAGCACTCTGCTCTCAATGCTCCCATTATACACGCTTTCCATATACAAATCCCTTTCAAGCTGAAACCACACACTAAGCCAAGCAGGTGGCCACTCGCTTATTCCCCCTTGCAAAACATTTTAAATCATGAATAGAAATGAGATTGCATTAACACCTGCAAGAATTCCTTTGCATAACCAAGAGCGAAACAGATTTAGATTACTGAGCTGATCAGCAAAACCCTTTCCAAATCATATTTGGCCACAGTGAAGAAACCGATCTGATCTCATGCCAGTGAAATATAATTGACCTTAGACAGTAAGAAAAACATATTTACTACTTTTTCAGCATTTTCTAACAAGTCATCTACAGCGTGCACCAAATTATTGTCACAGTTCTCATACATGAAATAAACCCATTTACACCTACTATTACACACAAACAGCAACAGAAGAGCTTATCTGAAAAGGTGATAAATTTGTACTCCAAAGAGAAACCACAGAAAATCTTAAGAAGCTGCAGGCTGCATAAGGGAAAAATCACTTCTGAGGCTGAAGTTGGATTACTGCTCAACAGCACCGCTACCATTACGAAGGAGCCAAGATCTGCTTACTGTTTTATAATGATCACAGGAAAATTTACTTCTCCCACGAGCGGGGACCCGAAAGTTCATACCACTTATTGGCATATTGAACATGAATGTATATTGCTAGAGTCCAACTTGCTCTTCCTCCTCAAGGGGTCTACCGTTAAAGGGTGATATATACCCTGGCATGTGAAGCCCAGACGGTTAATTTTAGCTGAAGTCACGCACGCACTGTGGTCAGATTTCTTACGCAGTAACATTTCACTGCATTGGCAACTCCCACCCCTCCTGAAGCTCTTCCTTTACACCCCCACCGCTTCCTTCTGTTACTAGTTTCTCTAACTCAGTTTGAAATAAATTTCAAACAGGATCAGTGTATTTTTATATGCACTGGACATCTCTAATAACAAAGCTATTTGCGGCAAGCTCAACTTTGGCTGCTCTTTTGCATTACATGCTGTATGGATTGAGATGATTATTAAAAAATACTGTATGGAGTTATTGTACAATCAGAAGAGACTTTCTGCTCACTGTAGAGACAAAGCCCTCAGTCTAAATGCTCCCATTGTTTATGGGGATCTACACTCTAAATGAAAATCCAAAATTTTGCATGCTTATGCTATTTTACATAAACACACACACACACACACTATACTTATAACAGGCCAAACAAAAATCCAGATACATCATTTTCTTAACTTTGGAGCATTCACAATATGGATCAAGGTTTTGGAAGTTATATCTATTGCAAACATAAGCTAAAAAAAATAAGGCTGGATTAGACCTAAAGAGGATATCTGCAAAACCTGCCTATCTTCCTGCATCTGGGCTGGTGGAGAGAGCAAGGACTGACCTCTGGCAGGATCCCACAGCATGCAAACCACCCCAAATGCCACGATCAGACAGCATTGCTGGCATTCTTTAGAAAAGTAGAGAATTGTCCTTTGTAAACTGCTTTGCTTTAGTTTTATATTAAAAAAAATAATGTCGTAAATGTTGACAAGGTGAGAAGCAATGACAGCTTCACCTCCCTTCTTGCCAAGGTGAGGGATAGATATCTGACAGTTTTAACTGTTTATTTTTCGAAAAGAACACTTCTGCTAGAATAAAATCTATACGGGTCTTTTAACTGCTTCACGAAAAGTAAATAACTTTGCAGCCACACTGTCTCCAGATCAGCTACCCCTTCCAGCAAAGCCCACTCACTGCCAGCAGAGGTTTTTGTTTGGTTTGGGGAGGTGGGGGAAGAACAGTACTTTCATGCAGTTTGAAGAGAACATAATGTACTTTAACGATCAAAGAAATGAAGTAGCTGCTTTACTTGCACAGCACTAGGTACTGCGCCTCTGATGTGCCTGGGCAGCACTTGACTAAGCTACAGGCAGTAACTCCACTATTCCAAAGATAGGCACCAGGTTGTATGGGAGAACGCCGAAGGTTAGCCATGTTCCCCCAAAAAGCTTGTCCAGTGAAGGACGAAGAGAGATCTAACTTTAGGAAGCTGCAGTCTTAAATATAGATTTCTGCTTTATGCATCCACTGTATAAGCATGCAAAGCCACTCAACAGGATCAGGACTCAAACCCAATGTAATTTGGTATGCTTGTTCTATGATAGCAAATAATCTTCTCAACTTTTCTAATTATTACAGGCCTCAGTTTCTCAATGTGGAAAAGGTGCAAAATAATAGAGACCATTCCAAACAGCTGTAATTATTTCATTGTTGTTTTTTTTTTTTTTTTTAACCTGTGCTCACAACTCCTTACAACTTCTGTGTCCTCTCCTCTAGGCAGGCAGCCACAGCCACAGCCACAAGCAGGTTCAAAAAAGACAAACATAATTTCTGAAGACTAATGGAAGCAGTATGTCCCAGAGGAAGACCTTTTACCCTCCCCTGAATTCACACRCAAGAGCAGCCAGCCAGCGTCAGAGCTGAGGTGAAATCCAGGCGCCTCGCATAGGAAGAGCTGTCATGCCCTTCCCCACACGCTGTGAGAGCCCATTACTGCCCAACTGGCCTCTGAGAGAAACAGAGTAAGGAACCTACTCCAAGACACAGTAAAAGTCAAGAGGGCCAGAAACTAAATCTGACTTGCAATGCAGCATCTTATGCACAAACTCATTCTTCTATCCCATTTTCTCCTGATTGCCTTCTAAAAAATTGAGGGTTAGTCTACTAAAACAGTGTTGACAGTTATGAAGCAACAACAAATGAAAAAACATTAAATTTGTCTCAAAGACGCTTTATCCCAAACCATTTCAACTACCACGATGTGTGAAGATGCAGGTTACCTGATCCAAATAGTGAGGACATAAATGTTGCAAAGGCTTTTCTTAATAACCAACAACAGCAATTTGCTGCAGGGAATAGATTTTTACAGACTTTGGCCTTTGTTTTGCTCTAGAGACCCAACCCTAAGTCTTTTTTGGCCAAGAAGGACAAGACAGCATTCTGGCCAGTGCTTCCCAAGACAAAGTTGTGACTTTACAGCTGGGGCTGGCCAGGCTCTGTCTGTACCCACATGCTGAAGTCACCAGCAAGCTGTCTAGCATTCCTGTCAACAGGATGTCTAATTCCACTCTGAAAACAATGAATCATTTGCACTGCCTTTCTCATTCTGCAAAATGTAATTTAAGTCAGTGTCCAAGCTTTCCCGTATGAGATGCAAGCAGAAGTTGGTAAAAGGTAGTGCTCTCTAAAATTCGGAAGGACATAAAGCAAGGTGCTGCCAAGAGGTGGATGAAAAATCAGTGCAGTTGAACTGAGCTTGGACCCTGTGAGAAGAGCAGGGTGGCTGATGGTATCACTGTTTAAAAACCAAGACTTTCTCCTTTCACTTTCCTGTCTGTATGACTACGGATTCGCTCTTATGTTTTTACCTCGGAACCACAGAGAGAAAAGAGAGTGTTAAATTCCTGCCTGATGGTTACAGCAGGGAAAAAAGAAAAAGCAAGGTTGGCTGAAGAGAAAAAAAATACAGCATAAGGCAGTTCTCCAGCTTTTACTCCAGCCATACCACTTGCTGACGCAGTGCAGTAACAACATTCATTCTCTCCCTGTCAATAGGAGGAAGAGCAAGCAAGGTCACAAGGATGAAAATGGGAAACATCCCTAACAGAATGTAAATTAAGTGGTAAAAAAACTAAATCAGATTTTAAACTCTCTTTCTGTAATTACAGCTTCAAAAATCTATAACGGTCAAAGCTGAAATCTGCATGTTTCTAGACCTATACGTATTTCACCATGTGGAATTACAACAAAGCACCATTTTTCTTCATTACCTCCCCTCTCCCCAAACCCCAAGTTATGAAGGCCAGCAACCTACTAATCGCTACGACTGCCAAGCAAGGTGAGTGCAAAATCTGGAGAGGGAGGGAAAGCAGAGGGAGAAAACAGGATTCAAACTCGAGGGAAGCACTTAACCACTTGCTTACTTCAAGCATGTACTCAAGTCTCAATTACTTTGATAAAACTTAGCAGACATTTAGCTCTCCTGAACAGGAATGCTAAACTGAAATTGATTAGAAAATCAGAAATTAATTCCAATGTTTCTCAAGATTATTAACAGTAATAGGAAGAATGAGAAGAGATCAATCATCCTTCTAAAAAGTGTCTGTATGCTCTACTAATGCTTCTATTTCTCATGCTCTTTTAATGTTTCTGCTCTTGGGCACTGTCAGAAAAGGGACAGTTGGCTAGACAAATCTGAGGTTTGACCTAGTTTTGAAAGCCCTATTTTTATTTTAAGCTGCATTTTTAAGATAGTGAAAAATACTTTGTGACAGCAGAGCATTAATTTGCATGGCAAAGACTGGCTCCCAAAGATGCACAAAAAGACTAAGAATCTCAGAAGGGTTCAGCATCCCAATTAGAGCCAGATTATCACGAGAGCTCACCTCCTGTTTAGCCATCAAAATCAATAGCCAAATTTTAAGCAGACTTCAGACACTTTAAAAATCTTACACTAATGGTAGATTTCCAGCATTTTTCAAGGAGGAAGAGGAAGAGAGAAATATATGCATACTCCACACAGTTAACTGACCCTAAATGTTTTGCTAATGAGATCTTCTAGAAATAAAATTCTCTCATTTAAAAATACTAGCAACCATTTATCCATAGGTGGCAGCATTTCTGTTTTATGTCATTTACTATATTGCTACATGTACCAGAAATGAGGCTAGGCAAAAAGCTTCTGCATCCAGTGATAGCTAGGGTTTTGCCATATTTCACATAAGAATAAGGTGGTCTTCATAAATTGTTCCTGCTAAGTAGTTACCAGACCATACAAGGTTTTTTTCAGAACTAAAAAATAAAGTGCTGAATTAATTTCCACAAACATAATAATCCTAATCTAATCATCTTGCAGCTGGCCATCTGTTTCACAAATGTAAATCTAACTGAATCTTCTACTGAATGATAACTTTCTAAATTAAATTGTCTATTATGACCCTGCTTTCAGCTTAGTTCCTCCTGCTTCCAATTAAAGGGTTTGGAAGTGTTTCCTATATAATGATCTATATGTCAATTATATAGTTAGAGCACAATTGGTAAGTGTTAAAACTGCACATTTGGCACTAGATCAAAATAAAATGTGCAGAGAAGTGCAATGCCCATATCTATGGTAGAGACAGTGCAAAAATAGGAAAAAGAAGTTCTAAGGTCCAGAAGTTATAGTGAAAACCAATTAGTTCTTTTCCACCATGGTCTGCATCACAAAAACAGAGATCTGCTCAGTGATGCCAGATGTATTTGTATATTCGTGAAGAGTTTAAGAAATTCCACTACTAAAAAGGCATAGCTAACCTCTGTAAGTATTTAGAGTTTAAGGCTATGTAAAAGGATGAGTATTTTATATCCCTAAGTGGCATTTATAGACACACTGGCCAAGACCTCAGTTACCAATTCACTGTCTTTAGGATGAAGAATGATCCTCTGCATGATATACAAGAAAAATTCTGCTTCTTCATTCCACGCTCACATACCGCGAAGGGAAGAGCGTGGGGGGAAGTTTCCTTTCCTCAAAGCTAGCCAGCACTGGGCGCTGCTGGAGGCAGCATATTGGGCTCAGTAGACCATTGGCCTAATCTGCTATGGCAAATCCTATGCTCCTAATTAGAAAGGTTCACTAAAGTGACACCAGCCCGTATGTTCATTGATCTGGTGACTAAAATCAATGCTGTAGGGTTTTACTAAAATATCTGATACAGACCCTTTAACATAGCCTTCTACAAAAGAAAAAAAAAAGCAGTAAAGTGAAATTTATAGCAGGCCAGTAATTAATAATTAAAGACAATATATTAGGGCTGATCAGGAAATGAAAAGTACCGGTGCAATCCCCACAAGCATATGAGGTTCAGGCACCTCCTTTAGGGAGCTCCCTTGCTCTTAGCTAGGGGCCACTTACAGGCCTTCTGCACCTTCCTGAAAAATATTCAAGCAGAGGAAGTAATTTTTGCATTGAAGCTTTATTCAGAAATATATATAGAACAGAGTCCTTTAATAGTACTGTCATGAGGCAGATCAATTGCAGATTTCAGCTATTTTCAGCACAAAGGATTTCAACAGTTCCCTTTAATAGCTTTATGTAAGTCTTAAACAGTATGACTTACTAAGCTAAGACTAAACTAAGCTTTATTATCTCAGCTCCTTATGATCTCTGCTGATATATATCCTTTTAAGATGTGGATAGCTGCAATATTTCTATTATTATTATTACTCTTTTAACAATCATATGGTAGCAAGGAAGTCGACCAGAAGACCTACAAGCTCTGGAAAATTCAGAAGCACAGGCAATCAGTTCAATGACAATAGACTATGCTCAAAGGGGCCTCCATCACTCAAATTTCTACATGATTTTAAGCACACCTACATTACCCCTTCCTCAATTTTAGAGCCTGCATTTCATTCTAATTTAATTAGTTCTATTAACCTGTGAGGTCTGGGCAGTTTCATACGCTGACGTTTGTCAAGTGTTTTGCAAACCTATAATGGAGAAAATAAGCTATTATCAATACAATTCTGAATGAAACATTCACACATGATCTAATTTCATTTAGCACATCTGTGGTTTCTGTACTTCTGCATTACGTTTTTTCCTATTTAAATATAATTAGTAGTAAATAGTACACTAAAGTATTTCAACAATTTAAATGAGTTAGTCTTCATAGTGTTTTTAACACTTATATTTGTTCAGTATGATCCTTCAAATTTTCTCTTTAAAAACTTTGATGTGATTATGCTTGGCTATGGTTAAGAGATAAGTAAGGGCTTTGCAAATGCTTCAGGGGCACCTGCTTCATGCTTTTGGTATTTTATTTTGACAACTCACTGCAGATGCTTGTCTCAAAAAGCAAATAAACCAAAGATCAGATTAGCAGACTCTGATATCTCCGTGCACCCAGCTAAGATTGACAGACTTCAAAAAATTACTTACTGGCACTGTGACCAGCCCCCACCCCCACAGGAGGACTTAATGCAATTTGCATCAGTTGTGTCTAACCAGTAAAGCAGCTGTCTAACAAAATAATAAACCTATAACTTTTACATGGGGTTAAAAATAACCCTTTCCTTTCTAACAGTTAGTAAATGATCCACAGGTCCCCAAATGCGTTGCTTATTGCTTTGTGCTATCTTGAGACTCACTTATTCTTCTAATCAGTCAATTCATCAGCAATCACTTGTCAGCAAAACAGAAAAAAGGCCAAAAAAAAAAAAGCTTGTTGAGCAAATGTCAGAGAACATTAAATTAACTAGTTGAAGATCAGCAATGAACAGCTGACACCAAATTGAACCCAACGCATGGCCTCATTCACATTATTTTTAAATACATGTAGCCAGTCTCCCAATCACTCTACCTTCAAAATGACATTAAAGGATCTTTATTTTACAAAGCAAAAAAAAAAATTGCTTTGAGAATAGAAAGCAAGTCTAATATTAAGTAGCATCATTAAAACATAAGCTATTGCTTGTATGCAATTTAGATTCAAGGTACTGTTTTATCTCTGATTCCAAACTAAGTTTATTAAGCAATTTCTCTTTAGCTCAGAGTGACCCTGAATATATTTCTACATCCTTCTATCCAAGTACAAAACATGTAATCTTACAGTAAGGCCTCCCCAGCACCCAGTGAAGTCTGTATTAAGTTTCCTGTGTGCTTCACAGAGTCAGATTGGTTCTTCCGACAAGGAAATAAATTGTATTTACAGTCCAAGCTTCTGCAGTAGAGTATTACCCCCTCATTACCTCCCTCCTTCAAGTCCTCAGAATAGGTAATTCATATATATGTCTAAGAAAAATTGACTGAAGATAAACATCTTAAACAGATCTTTTTATGCTGAAGTGGCCAACATTCTTCACCCTCAGAGCTCCAGCTCAAAATCACTAAATGGCCGAGAGCCACAACACCCATCGTACACCTTGGAGAGCAGCGGGAGGATGTGATAACAGATGTCAGATAAGAGTAGTTCTCCAAAGGTCTCACCACTGTCATGTGAGAATCAGCTGGGCTAGTCCTGCAGGTGGGTCCCAAGATGACCCAGTGATGTGAGGCTTAAGAGGGCCTTCAAGCTTGCTTCTCCTTGCTATGGAGACCTTGACAAACAAACCTTGACACAGACCTCAGTGGAAACAGGATTGGGCCCAGCAACTGACGACTCCAGAGTAGAAAAATAAGAGTATCACACAACACAAATGCTTTCAAGAATGCAAGAAGCCTGACGACTTTCTCTCCAACCAAAGGCCCTTCAATGCAGTAGCTGTTAAGCAGTTAACTACAGGTTATCTGTGGACAGAGAGATATAGTTGCATGTTGACATGGGGACTGGGTACTTAATTACGTACATTCACACTCTCTCAACAAAAGAAAAAGCAAACCAGGCAATATTTTCAGTATTTTTAAGATAGGTTCTTGGTATGACACCGTTAGGAAAGAAACATAGCTGAATGAGATGGTAAGTTGCCCAGAATGGCAGGTGTATTTCCTCTTCTTATTCCTTGAGAATAAGTGTTTTCAGCCCTGAGCAAATCTCTACTTCTTTATGCCTCTGTCACCCATCCCACCCTTTGTCTGTCTCATTTAGATAATACTTATTAGACATATATAGACTCAAACCTCCAGGGCAAGAGCTGCCACTTCAGATTTCAGTAGCACCTCATGCAACACAGCTGTGATTTCAGTAAATTAACCTAGACAATTTTAAGATTTAAATAATATTTTTCAAAAGGCCAAAAATTTGCCTTGTAAATCCACACTTAGTCATGAAAATAAAAGGTTTTACAGAAGTTAAGGCCAGAATGGACTAAATCATCCCAGACAGCCCATCCTTAGAAATCCTGATATCCTATATTGTGGATCCGCTCATAATATATATTTTCCACTGGAATATCCTAAACCAAAGCCAAACAACAAATATTTCTATCTTCAAAATTCTAGAATATATATATATATCTCTATATCTCAGGCAGAGCTCAGGAGAACAAGGCAGCACCTGGATGATTTTGGAAGCTCTTGCCAAGGTGAAGCTGGAATTCAGGTAATTCTTCACACATACCCTGTATTGAATGCAGTGGTAATCTAATTCTGAGCCCAGATTATTTACATGTGTTTTGGTCTTCAAAAAAAGGTTTTTAAAGATTAAAAAAAAAACTCAAAATGGTTTTGTAAATCTCAGAATGGCTGCAATGGGAAGCACAGAGGAGAAGCCTAACTCATTTCATAAAGCCCTACTATTTCACAGGTGCCTGCTGAACACATTGCAATGCAGGCGCGACAGTAAGACAGCAGAACAATGATATGCACTCAGATACCAGAAACCAGATACTCGGTGGTACTCTGAAATTCCCTAGTGCTTCATTTATAAGATACTGCTGAAGAAAAAGATACATAACTTTTTAGTTCATAAGCCTGTTTGTAGTACGATGCCCTCCCCCACCAAAATCATCTTCCCTACTCAACTTTCACAGTCATTACCCTGAGGAAATAGCTAACAAAGGTTATGGAGGGTCATTATGCTTTGATTAGGATCATTATAATAAAATCTAGTAACTGTCCAGATAACCTATAAGGAATTTATGTTTTCCAACTAAAACTGTGCATATTTCAAAATGAAAAAGCAGATCCATTACGGCAATAAACAGGTCGGAAAGCATATCAAAAGGGAATGGTGGATATTTGAAGTATGACTTTTGCAACAGAAAGGGAGAGCAGAAAACAGCTCAGCAGTCACAGCCTCATCATAATGACTCTAATCAGGAATATTATTAAAAACTCTGTGCTGGTATTAAAGGCCTCGTACCAAGTACTGGCAAGACTTCACCTGAAGAATCTCACATAATTCTAGTCATCTGTGTTCAAGGAGCAATTCAAACTAGCAATGGTAAAGAAAAGGATTTGGGAAACTAAGAACCTGTCTTACTAAAGAAATGTAATTTCTTTAATTTCACACAGTAAGACATTCTTTGCCTAGGAACATCATGGAAGAAGATCAGAACAGCTAACAGACACGCTGACAAAAACCTCCCAAATGCACATGTATAGGCTTTGCATACACCAAAGCAGACAGCAATGGAGGAAAACTCTGAGACAGCCTTCTGCAAAGGGTAACAGAGAATGTAAGCCAGCTAGTTCTAAGATTTTAAATCTAGGAACATGATGGTAACATTACATTAACACCCAACATCTGCAACTATTCCTTTATCCGCCACAATGCGGAAGAGTTAACATGAAACCATGTGACACTGGGAGTAAAAGAACAGTGTATATAATTTTCAGTCCTCCCTCAGTGTCCTATGAGAGACAGTAAATAAATGAAAATCAAGTTGCATTCCAAAAAGGCATCCTGTAACATAGTGGGAATAGATTTTGCAGGATAACCTACCTCAATTCTCTTCCCAGTCTCCGTTTACTGCCATAATCACAGAACAGAATTAAATGACACTCAAATCTCTACATTTGAATTCTAAATTAAAAGCAGTCAAACAGATTAATTTGATATATTTCAAGAAGCCCAAAACAAGTAGTGTATAGTACCTATATACATTTTTAGATTTGTACTTTTAAAGGTCCTATATAAGTGATCTTTAAGATATCTGCACTGAAACATGAATGAATGTCCCAGACATTGTACCAAAACAGTTATAATGTGGTGCTTATTTACACTGAGACATATACAAGTTAGCAAACATGTAAGAGAGTCAAGCAAACAGATTGTTCTTTCTCTTGGTCAATCCAACAGAACTTCTGCTTCCTTTGAATTGATTCATCTTTCAGGGATGAGGGTTATCACTATTGTGTATAATAGTCTGTATATTGTTTCTTCTGCCTCCTGGTAGCTGCAATTTACTGCATTAATACTTCCTTATCTCTACTGCAAGTACCTTTCCTGATACCTCTTAGGAACAAATTTGCCTTTTTCAGTCTTATTACATTGCAGTTCACAATTGTCATCTCTTGGCTGATCCTCTTCCACAATTTCCAGCTGATAACCTCCAAGCTTTATAACAAAAATTGCTATTGATCACTAAGTGCATCTTTTTAACACACTGTTTACTCACAGACTTGTGTGTCAAAAGAACATTTCTTTTACTGTGAATAAATAGATGGGGAGAGATATATGATTATATGCAATAGCATCTTCCAGAAAAATCCCAGCATATGAAACACAGAATTGTACTTCATCATTATTTTAATCCTTGTAGAGTGCCAAAGAGCAATCCTTCAATCTAGGCATCTACCAACTGGCTCAGGTTCCAAACTTTTTCAGCTTAGAAAGGCACAGTAATTTGCTGTGGTCCAATTCCAACAACAAGTCGATTATCAACTGCAAGATAATACTATGACATGATTTAAATACACTGCTTTTAAATCACTAATATAGATGGCAAAAGCTTAGGAAAGTGCAATGATTCTTCCCTTCTTTAATGAAAAGTATAGCTAAGTCAGCTAGCAAAAATAGGTCTATCAAACCGTAACTTTCCAAACTGCATATAGCCTCTTATCATTCGAGTCAATTCTTCTGTGGCAGTTTTAAGTTAAGCACTTCAAAATCTCTTCCAGAATGAAATGTTACTTCTAAATAAGTACGTTTTATTTGCTGTATGTGCCACATTACTCCAGAAGGCACATTGAGATAAGAGCATTAAAGGGAAACATTTAATAGAAGGAGAAACCAGATGTAAACCAGGACAAAAATTTTATACATAATGATAAACATTTTTGCACTCTCTTCATAGGGAAAATTCTAAATTAGCTCATAATTTTACAAGAACAACTTCTATATTTTTTTTGAAATCCAGCATTTTACCCAGCTTATGACGCATTAAGTTTTGCAAAACTCAGATGTTGGTCCAGGTGGTACCATGCACCTTCTGGCACACATCCAGAGTGATGTCCGGTTACACTGCATGAGCAGTAAGCATCATTCCCTCCTACCTAGCCAGTATGGAGTAGCATTTTCCCAATGCATTTTCCATCAGCCGTATGGGGGTGAGATGAAGCTCTGGCCCAACTTCTTCCTGCACCTCCTGATCCTCGGCAGTGATCCCAGCAGAAGGAGAAAGTGTCCCTCTCCCTACAGCTCAGGGTCCTTTATTGTACGTTGCCCTTGCACAGGAAGGGCAAGGACAGGAAAAGACTTTCTTGAAACCTCTCTCCCTCCCTCCCTCCCTCCCAGCACTCATGCTAAAACAAATGCAGATGCAAATAATCCTCCCATCATTATCACTACGATAAGGACGAGACTCTGATTTACTGTACACTAATGTGCATCCATGCCAATGGTCTGTTCACTGCTACTCAAATTAGAATCCACTCCTATTTAAAAATTACAGGTATCTGTATGGAAAATGCTTATACAAAGACATGCATGTTTCTCTTCTGTGTTATTCAACATGTGAAAACCTAAACAGAAAAGGATTACAGGGAGACAAAAAAAAATCCAAACAGAAATCTATATCCTACTAGTAAGTATCACTGAAGTATTATACGAAAGTGGGCAGAACAGAGGTGAACAGGGAAGGGTGAAAAGGGAAAGCTGAACAGCCTTATGTTCAGTTTCTCCTGCCGTGCATAACCCATAACCTCAATCCCATCTGAAAAAGGAGAGCTACTCCCTTTCTAAGAGAAAAAAACATTAAAAATAAGCTGCATAGAACAAAAACCTAACTACAAGCTCAAATGTTATCATATCTGACCACTGCTCTTAAGAACACCATTGTTTATGATAAACTTCACAATAAAACTTTAACACCTGCTAATGTGACTCTTCAATCAAGTTTATATTATACCTTCTAAAGAAACAAAACTTTTAACACGGGCTTATCCCAGAGTAAGTATTATTCCATGTCAGACCCAGAGTTTATCCGCTCACTTGATAAGATAAATCCACCATTTTAATTCATTAGTTGCTTAGCTCATTAGTTTGCTTGCAGGTAAAAAACAAACCCAAAACCACAAAACAAACCTGGAAAGGTTATCAACTGAGGTTATATAAAGGTTATATCCAGATACATTAGCTACCATGTTTCTACTAATGTAATAGTAAAGAAAATCTTGTAAAGGGGCAGGAGCCTTCTCAGATTTCACAGTTGCTACAAGGCTGGTGGCTACTCAAAAACAGGGTAATTAAACCCTGCATAAAGAAAAAGGATCATGCGCTTTTTGCAGTAACCTTCAATCATCATGAAAACAATATGTCATCTCTTACAAATGCACAAAGCCAAACAACAGAGAGTGGGAAAGATCCTTGTTTTGGTTACATTAAAAAGGTGTTTGCATAAGGTGTGTAGCTGACTCATAATAGTTAAACAAAAAAAGTTTTACACTATACGTTGAAATCTTGTTCTGCTGTTCTCAAATGAAAGCAGAAAGAAAATCAGAATGAAGCGTTTGTTTTTAGTGGCTCAGGAATGGGAAACCCTCAGTGCCAAACTAAGCAGATGAACAGTCTTGCTCAAATAAGCCACCATGGAAAGAAAATGAGTAAACTACCCAAATTCAATCCTTTCCTCCCAAGATTAGCAGCAACTGAGAAAGTGGGTACAGTCTACTCAGCAAAAAGGTGTCCTGGTCGTGTTTGGCCAGACCTCTGAATGTTCAGGAATAACCTTGATATACTCTAGAAAGCCCACCATGAAACCTGCCATGGTTGCCCGGGAAATACATCCAGTAATAAAGCAACCCTGTATTATGCAGGTAATACAAGATGACAAACAGATTTGAACATACACTGTTTGGGTTCTTTTCCTCTCTCCCAAACAGATGATTTCTTAACATGAAAATTAAGATTTTAGTTTTCCAGAAAGAAGTCTGGAACTTTTAAAGAACTAGATATCAATTCTAGGTAGCCTACGCAAAAGGCAAGCGAGGAAAAACTGCTAGGAGGAAAGGGAGCTGTACTAGTTCAGCCTAGAAAACAAAAAAGCCTAAAGCAAAGGGGAAAGGGGCTCTAAGGGCTTTCTTCAAATATCAAGGAAGGGCGGTTAGAGAAGACAGTTGTACAGCACAGAGACAAGCAGCAATCACAGGTTGTATCAGGGGAAATTCTGAGTAGATTTAAGACAAAAAAAGTCTCCCGGGGAAGTGGTGAAGCCCTGGAACGGAGCCTGTGCCCCTCTTGGAGCTAGGCAAAATCTACTGGACTCTCAGAAAATGGCATCTACTTGGTTCCCAAGCTAAATTAACAGATACAATGTCTAAAATGAAATACTTGCAGTGAAGACGACATGATTCACATAGGACCTTATTTCTGGTTGGTTTACCCTCAACTAAGTAGTGTACATCACTATACTTAATATAGCAATGATTTGCAAATATTTCAGAAAAAAAAATTTTCCAAATATTTAAAATTGTTTCCTCAAGTGTCAAAATCAATCATAAATATACTAAATTTCTAACAGAAAAGCAGTGAAATGGTGGAAAGTTCTAACAGCAGCTAAACAGCAAAGGCCTCAACTCTCCAGATGAGTGTACTAAAACCGTCACTCCAGTATAAGGCTGAAAACCTTGCTACAACACAATTCTGTTATTCTGCAAACAACCCCCCCCCCCAAAAAAAAATCCCCAAAGTTCGAAGTGTTATGTCAGTAGCTGAAAAAGGTCTCTGCCATAAGGATTTTGCAGAAGTCACCCATATCTTCTCTGTTCTTTATTTTCTTTCTACTGTATTTAGAATCTGTTTCTATGTCTACAGAAGTAGGAAGCCCAAATTTTCAATAACCTAATCAGAGCTGGACCTTTATTAGACTTGCTAGTCCTCTAAAATTGTATTCCAAAGTACTGTTTATGGAAAGTTCTCTTGATTTCAAGTAATGAATATATACTCTACATGTCAGAATCCCCTTGGCTTAATTCTCCTAAAACCAAAGCGAACACACAAAATAACCATAGTGCTAAATGGATTGTAAGGTTGTGTGTAATAGAAAGTAGGCTACTACCCCCAAAATTACTCAAGGGCAATATTTTGGAGAAGCAGTTAGCAACATTGAGTTTCATGGAGAGTTAAAAGCTGGTTTTTGCTTTGTGCTCCTATGGCAACATCCAAATCTTTACCAACTTAACAGTTAAGTCCTGCAGTATCTCATATTTGGGGCTCTATGGCAACAATAGGCAAAGGGGTTTACCCGTGGCTGCCTAAAAAGCCCTATATTACAACTAAGAAAAAAACTAAGCTTCAGCATCCTGAAACCTATGCTTTCAGCCACAAAGTGATTCTTTCTTGTCGTCACTGCCCAAACTTTCAACGGGCCTTCGGCTGGAAGCAGAAAATACTACTACAGCTCTGCGAGATCTTTTTAAATGCTAGGAAAGACTCAAAATTAATTCCACAAATCTCAAACAGATTTGATGTTGACTCAACAGTTCAACTGAGACGCAACAAAGTCTAATGGAAGAATCTACCATGACAGTGGTTATCAGCACAGTATTCCTAATAGCTGAAAAGAAATTAATTACTTCTTTTTCCAGTTTACAAAATGTCACCTGCCCTACATTATCGGTCTTGCATCTGAACCCCCAAAAAATCAAATGATTTGTAGCAGTGTTGGATAAGAGGATTCAAGACTTGAAACAAGAGTTGGTGAATTTATTTGTGTGCCAATACTAAAACCTTTTCCGAGTTCCTAGCTGTCAGAGAGGCCAGCAGCAGGCAAACATTTGGATGTGCACGTGTGGGCATCAGGTTCTATATTAAAGCACAGTTTGCATGCAAAGAGAGCGGCTGGGCTCCTGCACATACCATTGCAATTCATTTAGCTATACGTTACATTATTAAAAATCCTGTAACGCATAGCCATGTAATGACTGAATAGTAATTCCATTTCATAGAATACAAACTGCCACCACAGCAAATTGCATTTATCACCAAGGTAAGAGACAAGCCCATACTTTGATGATATTTATAAAGAAACATAGGTCTTAGTACTTCTTCTCATCTAAATTTTCACCTCATACAACAAAAAAGAAAAAAATCTTTATCTGCCAGTATGTAAGATGACTGCCAACAATTACGTGTTCTCAATCAGATTTCAAAAGAATAGTGATGTTTCCTGGCAAGAATCAAACTAATACTATTTTCTTTTCCTGGTAATTCCTTCAGCATTATTTTCTTGAAACAGTTCTACAAATACAAGTAGTAATTAATTACCTGCACATTAAGACTTTGGGACTATAAAGTCTTCCCAATATCTCTATCACTGTACTTTATCAGCTAATGAACCTAGGAAAAGTAACAGACACACTCTGTAGGAACTTCTGCTGACAACAGAGTTGTCAGCACCTTTGTAGTAACTCTTCCATCTGAAAAGTCTAGATAGACTCATGGTAGGACACAATACAGGATCTACTTACATGTATTGTGAGGTTTTGGGGAGGGGGGGAGGTTGACCATGTTTTCAGAGAACGTTATCAATAAAATGGACTATTAGCAAGAGGGGGAGTGATAGGAAACAAGAAAGAAACCTTGCAGCCCCAGTAAAAGTTGGGACAACGCAAGCAGTTAAGAAAAACAGCCCCTAAAAAGGCCAGATGAGGCACAACATTTTTACATGCTATCTTAAAGACACCAGTCAAAAGCAAGTGAAAAAATACAATCCGTAAGCCAGTTCACAAAATGACAGTCTGAGCCCTTGCTGGGGCAATGCTGCTGGCTGTCAGTTTGCTCGTAATTCAGAAGCAGGAGGAGGGACGTCCTCCCTGTGAGCAGCTGCGTGAGCTCACCAAAGCTGGGGGTTCCTTCGGGGAAACACAAGCTACCCCAAACCACGAAAGGTGAGGCTGATGAAAGTTGATACATGCTGATCATTGTACCTATAGCAAAAAAAAAAAAACAACCTGTTATCCACTTTACAGAAATCCTACTGTAACTACCTACTGGATATATTTAAGCAAATGCAATATGCAGTTGAAGTTTGCGAAAGTGTATGTCCTTGATTTTTCATGTTTACTCTTTCTTGCACGTGGTAAGAGGCAACACAGTTGAGTGCATCCCTGGACAAAACGTGCGTCTCTATTTCCTATGCCTTTCCCATTTGGGAATCCCTCCTACAACCATGAAATCATGGGGAACCTTTGCTTAGGCATCTGAGTGGAGCAAGAGCAGAGAGACTGGAAGCTGAATCTTTCAGAGGACTTGGCACGGCATGAACAGTCCCCACCTGGGAGACGCACTGACTTCTGCCAAAGCCTTGAAAGGAAACAATGATTTTTTAACAGCCACCATCACTTGCACTGCTTATTACAGACCTATTAGAGCACGCTTATTATTAAAGTACCATACTTCTTCCCCCTAGTTCCATGCCTTGCTACTAGATATTTGGTTATTTTTTATATATTAACTACAGTCAGCTCATGCCAAGCAAGATCTGACAAGTGTTTTCTTTCTCTCACAGAAACTTCACTGGACAAAAGAGAGAAGCTAAACAGGCCATAATATTCCACCTGGCTCCTTCAGGCCCTTTAAGACCTCACCAGCTACTCTTGATAGCATCAGCCGAGATCAACATGCTATCTCTGACTCAAACCAAGTGCAATGTTGATTCAGTTCCTGCCCTGACCTATTGCACAAGCCGTGCTGTGTGCTGCCAGCTGTTGACACAGTCTGTGACTGCGTGTTAGTAGTAAGGTAAGAAACCATCATGTCTTTCTCACTTCTAGGGATCCAATGGAAATATTTTAAGACTTGGTAAACTTCTTGTAAAGTACTTTGAAATCCTTTGAAGAATGATGCCAAAGAAACAGAGATAACTCTAAGAAACTCCGTATTCAATAAATCAATGTCCCGTTTGCCATTGCACAAAACTTTGCGGCCACAGAAAGAACAGAAAAGTACAGTCTTACTGATTGTTATAAAAGGAAAACTTTCATTTGCAACTAAGCACCATGATAAGCAGTCAAGCATTTCTCATTCCACCCTATTTCCTCAAAGATGTGCGTGTAAGCTTTTAGTCTGGTCTTTGGTTTCATTTTTTAGCTGCTGCCAATTAAAAATTTTTTTGCATTTGGAGACACCTCACACATTTTCAGCGGGCATTGCTTGGCCTACTTGCTCTGGTAGTCACTTAGCTGAGGATCGGGTTTTTTCTTATAAAGCTGACTTTCTTTGATCCACTTTATTGCTCAAGACCAGCCAAGGTCTATAAAAAAAAGCTCCACAGAGGGAGCTGGGCCGAAGGCCAGGGCGCCAGGCGCCATTGGCAGCACCGGCCAGGGCTCCCCGAGGGCCAGGGCACTAAGGCGCGTGAAGCCCCCACCGCCCCCCGCCATGCGGGGTGTCAGCCCCGCAAGCTCTACCTGGCTGGGGCAATCTCCACAGCCCCCTGCCCACGCACGGGCTAGAGGAAGGGGGAGCCAGGGGTAAAGCAGAAGGCAAAGTTTTTTCTGCTTTCCTCCTCCTGCCCCAGGAACAGGTACAATCCAGCAGCTTTTCACACGGTCAGAGCATTTATTTAGATTCTGTTGTTCACTCTCACCTACCTGCTATGTGCTGTTTGCCTTGAATACGAGCAGCTGCTTAGTTTTGTAACACTTCCCTACGTACCTCAATCTTGTTTTATTTCTCAGTGTACATCTCATTTTCTCTGCTTGATTTAACGTGCTCAGTTCTTTACAGGTGTTTATTCTGTTTGTAAAGCCTATTCACATGTGGTTTAAAAGACAATGCGTATGCAAAAGCTGACTTTTTAATACACCTGTGTACATAGTTTCTTCTGTTTCCTGAAGAGATCTTTCTCTGCATACGAAAAGGAAGATAGGACTTGTGGTAACCTCCCTTCCCCAAATGCTTGGCTGTAGCTGGAACAGGGCTTGGGCAGCTCCCACATTAGGCTGCACATTTTCATTGCCAGCTCACAATTTCATTATTCCGGTAGGTACTCATGCATGACATACCTCAAACTATCTGATCCCATGTGAAGACCTGATGTTCTATCGAGAGCAGAATACTCCTTAAATAACATCTCTTTATCACACCATTCCTTGCAAGGAAAATATTTGAAAACGGAGATTGTTAAATTACAAGACATGCTATAAATTTCTATGATCACAAAGCCTGATATTAAGAGGTGCGGGGCACCTTCAACTCCCACGTGGATTTCAACATAGTTTTGACGTCTAAAGGCTAAAGGATTAGACCTGTAACAAATCCTTGGTTTTGACTATAAACTTCTCAGGAAAAGAAATCTTTCCAATAAAAACTGCAGAGAACTGTAATTTTCATCGTTTAAGTAATCTGCCAGATAGACAGAGAAAATGTATTTAAAGCTATCTCAGACAGTCACTGCCTTGATATTCTTTACATCAAATAGCTTTTAAAGAAGCTGCTCATATGAAGCCTAAGTTTTGACCAGAGCTAAATCTTGGTATGGACAGTAATTCAAAAAGACAGGCAGATAGAGGGGTTTCCTGATCTCATTTATGCTACTCAAACGGAGAAGCCATGCACTTTCTGGTTACAAGGAGCAGTGGGTTTTTTACTCTACTGGGAAGAAAAATGGGGAAATTAAAAACAAACTGATCAACAAACAAAAACCCAAAACACTCCCTGCTGACACATGATAAAATTATTCTAGCAAGACTGAAAGAGAGAGAAAACTGTTTTCAAGAAAAAAAAGTGTAAGGGACAATAAAGGAAGGTGAGGGGAGAACTGTACACATAATCTATGTTTCCATCCTTACTTTTAAGTGAGCTTAACTACAGAGATCAAACAACATGCAAAGCAATCTAAAGCAGTCCAAAAAAGATGAACTAATGAGTAACAGATCCAGTTGGACCTGTACTGCAAACAGCATTCCCCTTGGAGGGACCATCATTTCAGCATCAGCCACCCCAACCCACCTCTCTCACTATTTCTTAGGAGAGCTACCCATTCGGGTCAAAACTCCTGTTTGCTGATGAGAAAGATGCAGAAACAAGTGCTAAACAAATGCCCGACGGATCTCCACAGAAACTGAACATTTTTCACCAGTCAGTACGACAGGGCTTTTAAAGGCTTTGCTTGGAAAGTCTTACCAGCTTCATGGTGGTGTTATTCTGCTCCCACCGCCACAGCATCACACTCATTTTCCTTGCACCTGCCGGAGGAGCCGCGACCGGGCAGCGCTACAGGCGCGCAGCGGGCAGCCCTGCCGAGCCGGGCAGCCCAGGCGCCGCGGGGAGCCGCCCCCTGCTCCCGCCGGCAGCCGCTCGTGCTCCGCGGGTCACATCTCGGGCAGGCAGCGCCGGGGGGGCAGCGCGCCCAGCGCCCAGCGCC